>NW_026782551.1:0-140000 GCF_031769215.1 Ylistrum balloti
CGATCAGTGTAAAGGACAATGTTTGGATCCAGCACGACAGCTCAAACGGCATCAATCCCATAACGAATTATTATTGCTAGTGTCCTACAAGACAGAGAACCATGGTGGTATGTGCCAACGTACCCAGTATCCTATACTGCTTAGGATATTACATGAATATGGAAACCTATAAGCCTTTGCATCTTAAAGTCAAAGGGTTTAAGACAAACCTCAAATCATGTAGATTTCTCTACCAGCAGTCGTCTACAAGGCATTAGGTATGATCGACTTAGGAAATTAAACCTACACTACTGTACGATGTCGACCAACACTGGCTTGACATGGGCCTTATTGGATAACAGATTAGTTTGTTTAATGTGTAACACAACTTAAATTTATCAGTTAGCATTTTTGTTAGAATATTGATTCAGTGGTAAGAACATGATCTTTTGTAGTCATCAGGGAACATAGCGGCCATTTTGAATCTTGAGATTTTACTTTAGTGGGTTATCAGTGCTGGAAACAATCCCTTTATACCCATGTGTAAACATTTAATTTCAGTTCACTTTACAATACTTCACTCCTAAAACAGATTTTTCCCTTTGCTTGTTTTTCCTTATAAAATGCATAGTAATATCGTCAATGGAGCTTAATGACGTTGCATAAAACTCCTAACTACTATTTTTGGGTAATTTATTTCTGTTTGAAGATGTTTCTAGAACACAATTACCAATGGATTCCAACAGGAAGCTGTATTTTTGACCTTCAGAAAATTTCGCTTAATGTGAAAAGAGCATGTTCTTTCTAAAAATCCATCACATTTTTATCTCACGACTTGATGTTTTAACTTTATTTATATATATCTATACTAAAAGGATAAAGAAACGCAGGGTGAACTTTAAACCAGAAATTAAATATGATATCGGGCTTCATTTAAAACGAAATTTTGTATACTTACAGATAAATTAAAGCTTAAAAATATCCAAAGTCTGTATTTTGCATCTGACAATTGGTTTAGAGGTACTAACGATTAAATTGAATGAACCTATAGGATTTTGAAATTGAAATTGAACTGAGTCATCAATATCTTGTGTGTCCGCCGTTTGCTGTGGTCACGGCCCTTATTCTTCTGGTCATAGAGTTCATGAGAGCGTTAATCTGTCTTATGGGGATGTTGTCCCACTCTTCAATCAGAGCTCTGGTCAACTGTTCTCGAGTAGCAGGGGGTGGCTGGCGCTTTCGAACCTGTCTATCCAACTGGTCCCAAAGATGCTCGATCTGGGACAAATCAAGGCTATATGGTGGCTAATCTAGTGGTTGAATGTTGTTGGCCAGAAAGACTTGGCAAATCCTTCCTACGTTGGACCTAGCATTATCCTGCTGGAGGGTTAGATTATGCTGCCGTAAAAAAAGGGATAACAAGGGGTCGGAGGATATCATCTCTATACTTAGCTGCTGTTAAATTGCCATCAATAACAACCAATTGTGATTTTAACCCGTGTGAGATTCCTCCCCACACCATTACTGAACCGCCCCCAACCCTATCTCTCTCTACAATGCAAGTGTCCGTAGATAGCGATCCTGACGTCGTGACGTTACGCGCGGACGTCCTGACCTAGGTCGATCGGCCAATCGCCTGACCCCTCTGAACTTCTGTGAGTCGTGCCATTCTTAAAACGAATCAAATTCTTAATTAATTTTAGGGAAGCAGTTGGTCTGTATAAAGACTACGAAGAGTGACTTGACCAACGCTGCATGGGACCAGAACAACACGGTGCACGAGATTCTTGTTTTTTCCTTCCTCCATTTACCAGAACTGCGCACTGTACCGTGACTAAATTTTCGATACATGACCAGGTGTAATATGACCTAATTACTCAATCCACAAAGTCTCACCTTATTTGGAGAACGCGTTTTCAAAATATCGGAATAAATATTACCCTGCGTTTCTTTATCCTTTCAGTATATATATATATTAAATTTATTTTTTAATTTATTTATTCATTTTTTTTTTTTGGGGGGGGGGGTGACTTAGTTGTGCTAAGGTCTTAAATGTACCGATGTGAGATTCAATATGTTTGGACTTCGTTTATTATTATTTTTTTATTTATTACTCTGAATTGCAACAAAAAAGAGAGCATATCCTGCCTGATAGTTATATTCTGGACACAATAGACCCTGGAAGCGATAATGATGTCAATATTACATCATGGATAGTCTCTCCTTGCTGGACATAGATGATAACGTCGTTGTTGATCGATGGTTTAGGAATGTTTTGCCAGATTTAGAATCACGTGATATGACAACAAAATATGCCGTCTTTGATGTCATTGATGTCATCGCGGCATTCGTTAGAATAGTAACAGTCTGTCTCAATGGAATTCGAGTACCCATATATGTTGGAACACAAAAGGAAGACGCAAAGGATAGGGCGCTGGTTTCCAATATGAAAGCGCCTTAGTGGTCACTTTAAACTGGCTCAGCGTAAGCAACAACAATTAGCCATATCTTACACGAAGGACCAAGTCACTATTCGTCAAAAAGGATACTACTGTGGATAATTGTGGCTTTCGAAAGTAAGACATGAAATACTTTCAGACAATATCATGTGGCACATACAATATATCATTGGCAGCTTGCTACATAAGTGATCACCTTAGTGATGATGGAGACTAAGACATCTGGATCAACCAGCACTCACGAGACATTGTACGATGTCAGATCCACCCGAGGAATAAGATCAGTGTAAAGGACAATGTTTGGATCCACCATGACAGCTCCAACGGCATGTCAACGTAGCCAGTATCCTGTACTATTTAGGATACTACATGCATTTTGACTCTAGTAAGCCTTTGCATCTAAAAGTCAAAAGGTTTAAGACAAAACTCAAGTAATGTAGATGCGATACCAACCTCATCTTCAAGGAATTAGATATGGTCGACCTTGACAATTAGAACTACATTACTGCACGATGTCGATCAACACTGACATAATATTAGCAATATTGTCAATAACAATTAATTACTTTGCACAAACTCCTGATTACATTTTTTGACAATCTATCGTATACTCTTTGAATAGTTTTTAGCACCAAATTACGCAATCAAGCTGATAAGTGGCTTCTTTGGCCATTTTAACAGCCTACCTTTTATAGCAGAGGTACAGTGCGTTTTCATCTATTTTTCATTTGGATTTCATGCCATGGGCGGCGGTTTCATTTCTTTGATATTCTTAGAAACAATAAATGGTGCATTTTATCTAAATTATATAATCATCGTTTATACATTTGTAGTATTATTCAATAGTGTCAATTATCTTAATTTTAATATAGCTGTTCAAGTAAAACGTGTTTACTATCATTTACAATCATGTGATATCTAGAATTATATAGCACGATGGAACACAATATACATAATGTAAAATGTTGAAATAATTCCACGAGAAAAGAAATGAGTTAAACTGAATCTGATCCGAGCCAGATAATATCTATGTATTAGAATATTTAGAGTACAGATATCGAATACATTGACCTAGTTTTACTTCAAATTTCAATTTCAATCAAGACTGTGATCATCTCCCTTTATCAAACGTCAAGTAAACGCCCCATTTATTTTCAATACTATCGTCGATCAGTTACTGATATATTGTTCAGTCTGATCTTTCTGTTGTGTGTTATGCTCTAGTTTCCATGAAGTCAAACTTGAATTAAGATTATGTTTTCATAAGAGTGTTTTTATGGTTTTGCATTACTAGGACAATTAAGTGTAAAAGTTAGACTACGCGCAACTGTTTGTATATAATTTTTTTTCATGTCGCACCTGTATTTCTTTTACAACCAACAAATGACTGTCATTTATGTATCACATTGCTTTTGGCGAGATAAACACTTCATCATGCCGATACTAGAACGATGTTAGTTACAGCAATAATATTAATATATCAACTTGAATAGATTTTTCTCGAATGAAACGTTAAATATCAAACGAAGACGAAATATGTCTATTAATTTCTGTTAAATCTAATGTGTTAAATGTATGCCTAATTATTCAGTTTCTTTTTCGTACCAATAGTCATGCTGGAAACCAAAGGATTCCTGTAGCTGCGTAAGTATTGTTTATTTATGTGTATGTGTTCAGGCAATGTCCTTATGTATATGAACGTGTAAATCACTAAGATGCATTTTATCCAAAAGACAGCAGTAAAATTCAATGTATTGATTGTTCTGCTTTTGTAAAATATTTAATTTAATCTTTTTAACTATTTATTCTTTTTGCATCAATACATAAATGATAGATGCGCTCTACAAAGTACATTACAAATATATTTCAAGGGAACATCATAGTAAAAACATCAGTTTGTAGTTTTTACTTTCGATTACGTTTCTATGCTATCCCGATATTCTCAGTCGATTCAACAGTTCAGCCTGATCATCTCCCTGAATCGGGAAACCCCTCTCAAATCTAGGGCGGATATTATTACGTAATATATTTGATAACGAGGCAGTTCATTTTGTAAACAATAACGCATGATTGGGGTCAGAAATGTCAGTTACACTTATCAAAATCCCGTTCTTCAGCACCTAATTTTGTTAGGGATGTCTTAGTCAATTCTAAATTACGAAATAAGGGTAGTTAATCGCCAAAACGATTCAGGTTGGAGGCAATTAATGTTTACAGGTAACGGTGTATTTTTGCACATGCGTTATCATATATGACGCAAAATATACATATCAAGACTGTTGACTAAGGATAAGGATTTCTGTCTGATAATGATTACCTAACCTTTTTGTGTGGATATTTCAGCGTAAAATCAATAAGTGCAATTACATAAATTCGGTAAAAAATTGGCAATTGTGTTACAATGATTAAGCTTTAATATTGAATACAAGTGAGTTCGTAGTATAACGAATTAAAAAAAATGTACTTTATCAATCATGAAGCATGAACACCAATTCTAGACTTAGGTTATGATTCTTTTAATTTCCTGTTAGTATCAATTTTTTTATCAAAAGTGAAAATAAGATTGTGATAACGAACGTAATTGGACTGAAGTAAATGAATATATTACATATGTTGGGAAGAAACTCTTTCGTTTTGTCTTGGGAGTTTGCAACTCAAGCTTAGATTTTTTTCTTGAAAAATTATCGAAGAGAGCATACATTAGCAAGTTATGTAAAAGGATAATGTAACACCTCAAAACAAAAACAATCCAAATAAGATGGTACCTTTCTCACTTTTAATCTTTTGATATAGGAGATGTGGTTTAATGAGTTGAATATAAGGATGTTTAAATGATTGTCGATACGTACAAAGGTTTACCAATAGGATACTATACTTCTATATTGATTTACCTGATTATGAATAATGTATTACAATGCTACATTATTGCGAAGTGATAATAACAATTTGTCATAACAAAATACACTTCCTATTGAAGCAGCTTTCTGATAACTCTTATGCAAAAATAAATTATCTTGAACATTAATGATCAACATGAACGATGTAACATTAATGGTTTTCTATTTACAGTGATTTCTCAAAAATAAGGCAACTAAATTAGATTACATAATTGCATTGACATCTTAACAACAATGACCTGAGTCACGTTTAACATAATATAAGCATATAACCTCATTATTTATGGCAATTGATCTGGGCGTTGATTTCTTGATTACAAAATAACACCCACATGTCTTGAAGGTATTATACTAGGTAACACTAGAAACGTGCATTAGTCTACTTAAGGCTCTTGGTAAATACGTCAATTACACTATAACACTACTACAACTAAAATATTGTAATCAATTGATAAAAATAACTCCGTTTAAAAAAGACATATTGATTAATGATATTAATAAAAACAAGTTTAAGATAGGGATATTAATCCCTTTTTACAATATTGCCATTAAATAACTTTTTATCATTACAAGAGATATATCGCCTACTAAAAGAGCGGAAACAAACCGAAGTGTACTTAAAAGTCATCCGATGCCAGGACGCTCGTGTTCAATTGCAGATGTTTGGAGCGTTATGGATGCTCTTGTGTGCAGCAACAGCTCCATATCAATTAACTATGAAGGGGGTAGTGGGGATTTTTATTATAATCGCGTATTGGCGCAGTTTAACAGGGACTTGTAGTAACGTCCATTATTCGAACCATATATATTAATACACAATCGGTACAAAATGATCTAATGGTAATAAGGTATTAATAATTATTACGGTTAGGTATTTTTTAAATGACACATGTTTTTATGATTTATGATTTAGATAACTCCATAAACTTGCAAAAATGGGGCAAATATATAACTACTAGTCGCTGCAGTTCAACGATATCAACATTACCACATAATCATATGTAAGATGTTGGTGGAAAGGTTCTTGTAAATCTGAATTTATACTAATCGTCCCTAAGTTACCAAACATGAAGCATAACAACCTGGAACGATGAATGGGAAATCAAATATTTTCTTTGAGTTCAGTTTGGAAATTGTCCTTTAAACTTTACTGTCTTGCTGGAAAGATGCGGTATTTCTGTTTGAATTCTTTTGTAAATCTGAAATAAGATTATGGTTCTTTCAGAGGTTTGTTTCATGGCTGTAACTTTCATCTATCCACGAAATATTATGGTATACTGACAAGAGCTAAAAAAATAGGGAAAAGCTCTTTCGTAATTGCGATAAATCATATTGGTTACTTTTTAATTAGTTTCTTTTACTTGGCTACTAAACCGAGTCATTCCTGCCAGATTGACAGTGTTTGCTGCTGTAGCATTTAGAAAACGGAATCGGTCAATAAAGTCTTATTTGTATCGTTTCATTTTTAAATTGTCAAGAACTTTCACACATTTAAGCGGGCGGTAAAGTTTGTCCGAAATAGAACAAGAATGATAATAAATAATGGTAAGGTTTAACAATAGACACAATTACGAGCAAGATCACTGTCATCGTTTAACATATATTATATATACAGTGCTAACAATTTCGGGATTCATCTCAGTTTTACATAATAATCAAAAGACACAGACGTGTATACCACCTTTTTTATTACAGATTTGGAGTAAGACAGTGTAGATTCAAACAATTAAACTGCATCATATAGTTCTTTCGTCCTTCTAGTACTCGTCAGTGATGTATAGGGCCTAAATTTGTCATATAAGGCGACCTAGGAAAATCCAAAGTAATAGAAAGAAATGTCAAAATAGTGACGTGCACTAGCCACATAATTTAATAAATTTCTACGTTTTCATTTATATTAAATAATGTAAGAACTTCGTACATATTTTTAATTAACCTCTGTTAGAAGCTTGGCAGCAAATATCTTGTAATGGGTATTTGTTTTTATAGAATTCGATTTTGAATTTTGACTGTTCACATGTTGCAATTTTCCTAATGTTTTCGCGAAGATACCACTAGGATATATTTCATTTGTTGTGCCGTATTAATCTGGACTTGCTGCTGTTCCCGTTTCTTATTTGTGATCATACCATTACCTACTAGAATTGACGAATATTTTACTTTGAAGTTTTCGACGCTAATACAATTCAAATTCCAAAAAATATTTTGCAGTGTGACGAGGCAGACTTTCTTTGAATTTGAAAACAATTAAAATATAATTGAGACCTGTTTCTTTTTATTTGTATTTCCAATATATATAAGTTTTAAAAAGTCATCCATTATTATCCATTTTTCGCAATGGCTCATATTCACGATGTTAATAACTCACCCTGTAGATTGATTGTCTCAGTATCTAAGAGAACATGATCAGGATGGTCCAATGATAATAAATAAGTACGATACAATCGTCTTAGTGATAATCCCTCTTTGTCATTAAGCATCTGATATAGATCGTGACAGAATTGTGTCGTTGACAGCAGTGAAACATTCATTACTGTTTTATAATAGGGAAGATTTACATGAATTCATATACTACAGCTAGATGTTAGCTAAATTCCAGATGACTTTTATTCGAATCGATCAAAATCATTTCAGTATCAGGTTCATCAAGCCTAAGGAACATGTAGACCGATCAAAACATCCTGTTGACTGCTGGTTATTTCTGGGATAATTTGTTTCCGTCAGTACTACTTATTTAAATAAAGCACATTTCAAGTATTGCTATCGATAATCCTGTTGATAATTGATTAACATTAATATTAGGTTTTTTGTTTCTTCACAGAAAACCTGTCCTAGTTGCAATGTAAGTACTGATTTATTTACACGTATATTCAATATAAATTAATATGTATCTTTATATGAATGCCAATCTATATTGTTATCCGAAACATTTAAAAATGTTTTAATTCTAGAAGTTGTGTTTCGATTTTCCCCCTTTTTAAAATTTCAGATCAGATTTGTCTATAAACCATGAAATAAAATACATCGTCACAAATAAACAGCTGTTTTGTAAAAATATAGAGCTTAATAAGTCTGATCCACATTAAAATATTACTTTAAGCCACTTGGCAGCATCAACTCGGACTAAAATAAAATCTTATTTCAACAGTTGTTTGTTCCATTTTTCAGTACAAGGGGAATTACTTCAGGGTACGTATACAGTACAATCATTCTGTTTTCAGGAACCGAGCAATATGTTATTATAAACAATGACGATCTGAAATGATGAATAATGACGATATATTGGCGTCGTTTTTCATCTCCAGCGCTTACTAGGAAATAATAGTTGTAACAATATGTTGCATATCAATATCGATATATAGCAGTCAAATATGGAAATGATAGTATAGACATATACATGAATTCTGATTGAAACAAACAAACAATAAATCATTGTGCTTACCAAATGAACCTGTACCCAAAAGTTACTCTGCTATGTTTTTTTGTTAATGAAATAGCAAACGCATGCATTGTCGAAAAGGAACACTCATTAATATAATCAAATTGAATAAATCAATATATATGTATACATCTGTATATCTATATGTTAAAATCTACAATAATATGTACATATAACATAAAATGATGATTGTTACCTCATGATAAAACGCTCCTTTATCAATACAAATAATGTTTGAAACAAGACATAAGTTCAGTTATTATTGGATTTACATAAACGAGTCATTATAATCTGCAATAAAATCTATTTTATGTTACATTTGTGTTTATATGGCATGGAAAAGTTTGATCAGTAGGAATTCATAAAGTAAAACAGACATGTACTGGGTAAAGTTATACATTAGTATATGTGTTACCAAATTATCACAAACTGATGATAGCAACAAATGTCAGCTACTTTTGTTTACAGGATTTGTATCCTTAGACTATTTCAAAGATAAGTTGTCAATGAAAACAATGATAATGTAATAAAAAATGCATCGATTTGCATATCGTAATACAACCCCAAATCTACCAGCAGAGCAATGATAAATGTTCAACCCTTAAAACGTAAATAATCATAATGTGCTTTGCCAACACAAATCATGCGTATTCTGAAAAAAGGAGTCGACTGCAAGAAGTCTTAACTAAGTAACCTTACCGTATCATAAGTGTTACTATAAAGGCATGATACATAAACTAACCCCAACGGTTAGACACACGACTTTCCCTAGCTATACATATTGCTTGAATATTCTGTTTCGCCTCATCAAGAACTATTTTATCTTCCAACAAGTCCATCAATCATAGCACCTTTTTTGTCAAGCAAGTTGATCAACTGAACATGGGCTAATAGACTATATACAGTATGTCAACGTATCAAGTATATCAGACTTTGGCATTTTCAAGGAACGCAAATCGGGATCAACTGAAGATACAAAAGTTAACAAATCTTGTAGATGCAGATCTATCATGAACTCGGTATTTTGTATACATGTTTATATACATCGAAATATCTAATAACGGCAATTTTCTACAATAAATCCAAATTGATAATGAGTTTATTAATTATACAATATTCCCAAGATGAGTGAGTTGAAGCGCTATTTCACATATTTGAAAGGATCTTAAATATTCATTGCTTACTAATAATTGGTTCTCGTGTTCCTAAAATAAATTTTACCATATCTTGTGGTAACTGGTATTATTTGTCTGATATGTTGGATAGTTTAAGTATAGCTTATCTGAACTTTACATGTATTATTTGCATAACATACTTCATTTCTAGTCCAAAACACCTAAATGGATTGCTGAGGATCCCGATATATATCAATATTGATATAAATTTAATTTTACAGTTATCTTATTATTATTAGGGGCCGCTCTTAACGTTGGTTTTGTTATATAACGCCTGTGTGATCCCCTTTTTAAACAAGAAATTTCAAAACTGAGTGACATTCATTATAATTCCTCAGCAATTATACTTTCTTCACACCAAAAAATACTAAAATGGTGAATTATTATATTTGAAAACAACTAATCTCAGTGACTTGCACAATAACCTCGTTGTACTCATAGATAAGCAATGGACGATTGCTTTATAGTTCATTTTCGTTTGCGTTTATAGACAACTAATGGTAACGATTGGTTAAGATATCAGCACGTTCCCTAATTTCAATAACCTGAAATATCAGGTTTCATACGACACAAAAAATGTCTTTTTTTAGGTTTATCTTTATAAACAAACTTTACTTATCAAATATATCAGATTTTTGTATATTTTAGGAGCGGTCCTAGATTTCGGCTGAAGAAACCGAGTTAGAAACATGTTATATAGATAATAACTATAATTAGTTCATTTTATTAATTTCTTTTACACATTGGATAAACATAATCATAACTAATCACATTAACGACAAAAATACCAGATTAAAAAAATGTTTAATATATTGTTCACGGTGTTTGAAGGTGTATTTCAGATTCGTGGTAATGTGAATTTGAACTTAATCAAATATTCATTATTCTATCTCAATGGATGGGTTCAATATATAGGTTTAAAGTGTACCCTGAGAGGTCAGCTATGTTGCCTTTAAAAAATAGTTCTGCACATAAAATACACATTGCCGAAAACGCGAATGCCGTGGAATGTTCCGTTAGAGAGAAATTGCGACTTTTCTGAAAAAACACACCTTTGGCTGAGAGACGTTGACCTCGTTTGCGGGCACCCAAACCTGTGACGTCATAAGTTCAACGCTTTTGCTGATGCAGCCATATTGTCTTTACTGTGCTACATGTGATTGTGTTCTATTTTGGGATTTTCCGGAGTAATTTCTTTGTTTATTTACGTGAAAGTACTTCACATCTTCGCAATATTTAAGGTAGTGAACGAGGGGTCGGTGAATTAGCGCTTGAATCCGCTAAAATGGCTTCCTATCGAGGAGGGTAGCGGTGTGCAGCGTACGGTTGTCCTAACACTAACACGGATGGAGTGTCGATGCCGTCGATAAATAAAACTGTTGATTAAATAAAAGTATATTTGTTAGTTTGATATTTTGTTATTAATTCTACTACTAAACATTTTAAATTGATAGGCTAGCCTATGGCTTGGGCGGTCATTGGAATATTATTCCTTCGTAATCGTGAACGCCTAATACACAGAGTAGACCTAGTCGTGAATGGGTCCCGGGAATTTTCGTCCCGAGAATTTTCGTATTACTATTATATAGTATAGAATAGAATTATTAGAATTTATAGAATAAGTTATGCGTGTATAAGGTCTGTTTGTTGTTTGTATAAGGTGTATATGGATTTTAGACCTTCCAGCAGACGATGTGTTTTTAATCAATTATTAAAGATTGTTAATATAATCAATGTGTTGTTTTGTTATTAATTTTGCGATTTTAAAAATAACAATAAGATCACCAGTCTTATTTGTAAACACAGTTCATAGTGTAGAGATGTCATCTAAACTCATAATCACACCTGTGCCAGGCCAGGTAATTAGCGCCTCTGTGGCTTGAACAGACAATGGTGACACCTGTGAGGCGACACGCTTATCGGCTAACAACAGACGCGTACAAGTACTTGGGGGGAAAAAACAGTCAAATCATTCTATAAACTTCTGAAACTTCAAATTTTTATTATCAACACAGCGGAGGGTGTTAAAATTGGTTGTTGACACCCTATCTATGTATATCCATAGTGCTACGAAAATTCCCCTCGGACGAAATTTCTTCCGTACGAAAATTCCCAACACTTCGTGAATGTATGCATAGTCTTGCACAAACGCGATTTCTCGACGTCAGAAATTGTTGATCGAGACATAAAGATAGTAAAATTAGTCCAAAAACACACCCAATTTTATTTTGTTTCTTTGAAACGACGATTCACTGTTCGATGCATGCATTCACGACTACTGGTGAGACCCAGTGAAGTACGTGCCAATCTATGTTGCCCAAGCGATCGTCATTTTCCGAAGGGTTATTTTCCTCCTCACTGGATACATCGTCTTGATAATTCCGGTTCAAATCGGTAGGGCTGGAGTTCGTCTTTAGAAGTATCATCCTTACCATAATCAGACTCCACAAAACTCATGTTCAAATCGCTTTCAGTTGCGGTGTCTTTGTCACTGTCAGTTATGCTGGCTGCCATTTCTGTTGAACTTATGACGTCACGAGTAGAAGCGCCTCGATTCCGCAGAATTGACGATTATGCTGATTAGGTCTGAGCGGACAGGTGAAAATCGACAACTTTGAGCTTTAATAGTTCGACACTGGGGCGACGGATTTTGACGGGGTTTTCGTTGTTATTATTTTTACGGCATTCTCAACATTATATCTAAAAATAAAATTAATCTCTGGGTATACTTTAAGTGTCTCGTAAACCCACTGTTCGAATTCCATTTGTTATGGTCAGTGTTATATTGTATTTGTCTACTTGATAATCTATATTAAGATCAGTAGGCTCCTTTATTGGTTACAATCATATACATAAGAGTTAGATTACTTCTATTTGATAATGGTAAAAGAAGAGTCAAATATGATTTGTTAATGCTTAGCGATGCAATTATCCGTAAATCAATTAGTAACGATATACATTTGTTTCAAATTTATGTCAGAATGAGTTAAATATTTACATGGATTCTACAAAAAAGAAATATATATTGTTAGTTTCCTGCATACATTGTCTGAATGTTACAAGGTAATTGAATTATTTGCAGTTATTCGACGACCTATAACTTGTCCAAAGGGATTTTAATGTATCGGTAATGATTTCGTTAATTATTGATACTAGTACATATTAAATATTACAAATAAAATTCACTGGCGAATTATTTGAAAGTCAAGTGACTTCTAAATATTCATGATTATCCTTAATGAACAAAAATGTCTGGTGTTACTAATGAAAGAATAATTCAATTGAAAAAAATCGGACAGGAGCAGATAAGTCTCGGTAAATTATTTGAAGGACTGTATTGCTAGTACCTCGACATTATTCCTATTGTATATGGCACCAGAACATTTCGATCAACTGGTATGATTCCGAAGACATTCCTTGCTAGGCAGACAAATATTTCTATGGCTGTTTAACCTGTTAAAACTGTAACACAATTAACATAGAAACATGAAACAAAGCTGTATTTAGCTTTAATTAGTATAGCTGTTGACATTTACGTTGGCCCCTTTACTGTGGATTATCTGTAACTTTAACTTTATCACATACCGAGTAAAATATCACGAATTACTCATATTCAAACATACAGAGTAAATTTATTTCGGAATATTTTCTTCAAGTGGGTATTGTCAATAAAAGAGCTTATTGTTTTGATATGATTAAATATCTATATGATCTGTAATAATGAACTCACCTTCTGTTTCAGTACTCTTATTTCAATAAGATCTTAAACAAGCCAGGTAGCTGAAGAAAAATTATACTTGGTGATAGTGTTATATACATGTAATCCATATTTTGTGAAAAAATCCAGAATTAAAATAATGGTAATAGATTAAAAGTTCTTGAATAAAACCTGATAGCTCAACCCTTTGGCAAGCAGCGGCCACCAGCTTTCAAGGTTCTTGCGACAAAAAATCGTTAAACTTGATATATTTCCCCAAATGATAGTAACCAAGTAAACTAAGCATGAACACAAGATATGTTTTCGTGGGAATAACAACAGCAGTATGCTAAGGAAACAGTCAATCGGAAAAATGTACATGCATCATTCAATTGATAGATATCTTCGGTATGAAATATTACATTGGGGATATTAATTTCCCTTGTAATATTTTATCTAAATTGTGAAGATTAAATTTTGTTTACATAATTTCTGAATCTGTTTTCGGATCCATTTTGTTACTACATAGCTAATCCCATTTTACTAACCTCGTGTAAGTGAACCATTACGATTTTGGCGGAAATCGAGGAAATATATATATCAAATGACTGCATTAGAACTGCAAAAGTTTTCCAATAAATGTCATTGCACACCATACTTAAATTACATATGTAAATCTACAGCGGCATTATTCATGAAAACAACTATAATTTGCAGAGAACGCACCTCGCTATTTTCTCCACATTTCCTTTTGAAAATAAAGATAGTGCTTTTCTAAAACTCTTTTAATAATTTCTGTTATTGCCTCAATTCCCCGGGCTACTTGTTAGAGGTTTAGTATATTGTCTGTACGCACCATTCGCCGATATTTTGACAAGAAGTTTACGTAAATCATAATCCATTTTCAAATAATGCAGCAATGTCACTGGACATACATACGTGATTTATCGAGATGTTAACTCCATTATTTTGAGCTTGGGAAACAATGGTCGCATTCTTCTGGTCACAAATTTAATCTAGTGTTGAATATAAATACCACACTCTTTTTCACCTTTAACACTTCTTTCAGTAGGAAATTAATATGATCGTTCTCACACATTCAGTTATTGTGTTTGGCCACGATTTTTACCATGCCATATTTCAGCCTAAAGTGATGCAATAATGCATGTAATCCACGAAAGCTGGTCCTGTCCATTTTAGATTAGTCAGGTGAATATGCTTACTTTGAATGCAAAACGAGGAGTTCTGGTGACGCGTGACGTGATAGTCTGACTTCGTCGATAGGAATACTCTATTTACCTGTAATATACAATTACACACCACACGTATATATTAATTTATAAACGTTCAAGTTGAAACTTACTTCATAACAATATCAATTAGTTTTGATACAACGTCCATGTTTTCAGATATGTTTGTAATTGTATAATCGAATATCTTCGATTCGGGATCCTTCGATGTGGATTTCCCACTAATTTGGTTTTATTCAAACAGTTTTATTTATTCAAACTGTTGTTTAACAACATACAATTTTCAATCAAATAAGAATATATTACGTTTAATAAAGGGCATCAGGGATGAAACGTGATCATGTGAGAAGTCTTTAGTTAAATATCTCACTTTCAATCAAAGGCGTTGAGATAAAATGGGATCATATGAGAGGTGTATGCCTTCTACACATATTAAACACGGCCGGTCGAAGTTATACATTGGCGTCACATGTACCACATGACCGCATACACGCCAAATTTATCACTCATGCATGACGAGTTCATTCTATTTCCTAAAACAGCATACTTGACGTATTTGAGCTACGTCATTAAGGTCATGTAGGTGATAGCACTATTTATATTAAGATGTAACTGAATTTAATAAAAAAACAAAATAGTGGCCGAAACCCTTTAAGCGTCTTTCAACTACAATAAGTACAGATTAAAAAGGGCATCTATCGATATGGTTTTCAGTGATTCATTTAATTTTATCTTTTTAAAACAAAAACTCTAACGGCTCCCATGCGTTAACAATATAATGGCTGCTTATGTTCGAGATGTGAGCTTCAGCTATTGAAATAGATATATCCTTACCTTTGGAATTGTTTTTATTTTATTTACATAAGATACACTTAAGAATTCCATTCATGACAACATTAACATCAACACTATATGTAATGCACAAGAAAGGAACACGTTTTTGATAAAACGTGTCCATCATGATTGCTAATCGATGGAAGTAACAAAGCCCTTTTTCGTGACAAAAAGGAAATGAATCGGCCCACACATTTCTGAGGAGGTTGATATGCTACATGCGTACCGGATCGTAAGAATGTCTTAATTTGGTCAACTTGTCATTTATGGAAGATATCAAATATTCATTTCAATTTCGCTGAGGGCATATGGCGTCTACGTTACTTTGTTAATTTTCTCTTTGTTTCGCATGTCCAAGTCCTCTTCTTGCTTTATTATAAAGGAGAAAGGGATATGATACTAATGGACCGTTAAAGCAATATAATAACAAAATCAGGAATGTAAGATAAAATCAAACGTTTTCGATGGAGCTGCAGTTCTTTATGTTGTTATCAAAACGGTTGCCAGAGCAATTCCAAGAAATATTATAACTGAGTTGAATTCCTTCCGACTTATTCCCAAGGTAACACTTAGGATGATAAGTTATTCACTCACGACTGCGGTGATAGTTAGGGAAAGTGGATTGTAAATATTTAACGATTATATTCAATTTGTATTTAACTCATATATCCTAACAGGATGCTTTCTGAACCGGTAGGTATACAATTAAAGGTTTTTGACATCATTTGGAAAGATTCGTTCACAATATTAACTATTCTTATATGAAAATATGCTACTCAAGGGTGCATGTTTTTATACAATCCTGTAAAATTCACAGATAATATACTTAGTGTGGGTCGGGAATACGAAGCGAAATAAACTTTTCCGTTATATTATTATTAAAATGTGGCACTAATAATTATATATCATTTTATTGTATGAAAGAGACAAAGGGATTATATTGCGCATGGATAATTACAGAAATCATATTATCTATATATATCTATATATGAGTTTATTATATCATTTTACTGTTCAAAATCACATATTAGAGCATGGTTAAAAAATCTACCAATATATGACCACATATATTTTATAATATGCACATTCAGCCTATCAGTCTTCACATGAAAATGACATGCACCTCTGACTGTATGTAATTGGTACAATGAAACATTTGCCCATGCTATTTCAGATCGTTTATCCGACATTTGATTTTCTTTCTTCCATCACGCTAATAAGTACTGCTGCTTCTTTGTTACCAATAAATTCTGAACTCAACTATTCATAAAGCTACTTAGATTTTAAGATGAGCTTTCTAAAAACAGTGTAGTAGGTAATTGCTATTAACTTGTTTTAACGACTACCATCTATTTGTTATATTATTAACGTTATCATTAGATACGTATTGTTTGACTAACACTTAGATAGCCAAACATATCAAATCAGCTTTCGACAAAAATAATTTTACCGTGCTTTCAGCGTCATTACCACGATTGAATATACCATCGACATAGTCATTTGGAGTAAGACAATTTCATTTTGCCTAACATCATTGTAAGGTAAAATTGTTTATTTTCATGGTTAATGTTGTGAAATGAGAAATATATGTTTTAACATTTGAAATATTACAAAACTGATAAGGTATTTGTGATGAGGTCATTAGCTATTACCTTTTTAAAATAAAAATATCACTGAGTGATTATTGTGTTTTGCGTAAAAGTGTAGGTCGGAAACCGAGAGATTTGTATTGGAACCCGAGAGATTTGTATTGTATCTCTATGTCGTCTAGATATTTTCGTTCTTGAATGATAAAGCACACGTCCTAATGGTCCATTTAACATGTTTCAAATCCATTACATTATAAACATTGATGTTGAATATTCAGGAGGTGACTTTGTTAACTTTGAAGAAAACTACTATATACCTTTCGAGTAATTTTTCAACTGTTGTTGAATTACGGAACCATTGTAAAAGTCACGGCTAACCGCTTAGTGCATTTATACATAGCAATACAAACACTAAACATATTGGCGATCTTTCAATTATTAGGAGACAAAATGTTTTGTAGAGTTGTAAAGTTTCATTCATTACCATTGACCAAATTTAATAAAATTACATCAGTAATGTTTTAACATTATTTGGTAGAAATATACTAGACGAAGTGTTGGAAAAAACTACCAATATTGTGCGTCTATGCTATTTGTTTCCTCGTAGTGTTTTTATCGAACACTTTTAACTTTGTAATCATATTTAAGTTGGTTTAAAACTTTAAACCGGTGAATTTTAACTACATTAATAATGTCTAAGAATTAGCTTCCACCAGAGATGTAATAACAATGAAACATGCACTGCAGTTATAATATATATTTTATTACTTTTTGATGAGTTCTACTTTATATTACCAATCATCGCTTCTTTCTGTTTATTATGAATGCATATCTGAAAATAAATCAATAAAACAATAGGTGAATAAGACGTTAGCAAATCTTTATTTACTAGAATGAGTCAAATTCCATAAGTACTTCAATTCCTTAGCGTAAATGTAGACATTTTTGAGATATTTTCCTTTCCAACATTTTCAAATCTTTCGGTAAAACCTAAAATGAAAGAACCAATAATATGAAATGCATTTACAGCAGTTAGCAGTATACTTGAAATTTGAATATATACTAGAAATATTCAATATACTTGTATTTGTAACAACACACAGAACTTTTGATTAGAGACGGTACTTGGATACTGTAATACTACAAAGGTTTAAGATAATTGTACTTGTAACAACACACAGAACAGATTTGAGACAGACGTTGAGTAGTGTTATTAACAGAAATACTATTCATTTTTATTTGGGTTAATCATAAACTTCATTTCATAATACGTCTTCAGGTATTTATTGGTGTTAAAATGCACTATTGTCTACAATTATTTTGTATCAATATATTTGCATTTTTACATTCTTGCCTAGTTATATTATATTTCTAAGTTTATCAGTTCATGTAAAAGCCATAGATTGTAATCAGATTACAATGACGATATAAAATATAATTATATTGATGATATCAATCCAGGTGACAAATTGAATTTACTATGCTAAATGAGATTACGTCAAGAGGCCGGGTTATAATCCCTAATTTTACTGTATCGATATATTTACAAATACATTTTGTAACTGCATAGATAATGTAAGTATGTTCCATACAGCATAACGACATTCTGTTTAAGAAAAATAATAATGAGAAAGTTTATCAGCAACCGAGTAGTATGATATAAAATACTGACAGAGAAATGATAAAGTCATATACCTTTGCAACTTGCTAGTTTTCCGTATGATTTTTTGCTACCTTTTTGCTCATTTCATTCATTAACAAGAAGAAAGTATGACTTATAAAAGACATGATATATAATATAATGCTATTAAGTGTACCTATTATAATGTTATATCACTTTTAGTTAAATGTCATTGCCGTCACCTTCTGTAAGTACCTAAAGCACGACTATCAGCTTACGTAGCATAACTACAACACTGTGTATTGAAAACATAATGCCTAATGTAATAAATAATATACGTACATTGTCTGTTCTTTAGTACGATTTGCTTGGAAAATGATAATGATTTAATCAGTCATAAACCAACACGTAATATAAAGTTGATCTTACCAGTGGCCTGAGTATACCACTTGCCTTTACGTATCAAGTTTTCTGACCCACTCCAAATATTTGATATGATACGAACATACATGTACTTACAATATTTGATCCTTAATAAAATGTCTAGATATGCATCCTACAATACACATTTACAGATGACCCTTATTGCGTCAGAATGTGTTTCATCTGTACAATGCAAATAAAGAAGGCGATTATTGGCCTCTGTTCAGAAGTTTTCTCTACTATCGTTTCTTGTTATGTGATACAGTTTATTTTCGTTGTATATATGATCGACTGATGATACAAAATCATGTAGATGCATATATATAACGAACTCAGAATTTTGTATACATGTTTATATACACTGAAATTTCTTATTGCGGCAATTTTCTCCAATAAATCATTTCAATTATACAATGCTTACGGTTAACTAGTTCTCGTGTCTCTTAAAGCATTTTTACCACATGTTGTGGTCAGTGTTATCATTTATCGGATAATTTGGATAGTTTTAGTAAAGCTTATCAGAACTTTACATGTATAATTTGCATAACTGATTTCTATTTCAAAACACGTCAAGGAATTGCTGGAGATCTCGTTAGTTGTTAATGCTGATATATGTTTAATTTCTTTAGTAGAGATTTCTCTGAACGTTCATATTGTTATAAAACGCGTAAGTGATCCCCTATTTTTCAAAACTGAGTGATATTCATTACATTCATTGAGGAATAATACTTATTTCAGACCAATAGATGTTAAAACGATGACCTATTTGATTTGTATGTGATTGTAAAACAGCTTTGGATAAAAACTTATCTTAATGAGTCGCACAATAAACTCGTTCCACCGAATAATAAGCAATAGACGAGTGTTTGTGTTTGCAGACCACTATTGGTAACGATTGGTCAACATTCCCTAATCTAAATAACTTGAAATTTTATGTATCCTCCGGCACAAAAAATCCCTTTTAGGTTTACTGATTTTAATTCAATCAATTCATGCTGAGAAATTAACTTAAATTGTCGTGACATGTGAATGCATATTTCATATTATCTTTGTAAGTATCCTGCTGCAGCCTGACTGGAGTAGTAAATATGATCTTTTTTCCCTTTCTTATACAAAACACGAGTTCGTTTTTTCTCTTCACTCCTGGGTGTAAGATCTGTTTGACTCACATAACTTCATTTTCTCCTCAATATTTTCTGCACTAATACATAAGATATTGATAGAAATCATGTCTGTTTTTGTTAATATTCCGGTGGCAGATAACATCAGACGTGTTTCGCAGTGTTTTTGCTGTTTCTATATCTCTGATATGTGCTCTTTCAAAATCTGTATGATGCTACTCTGTAATCCCTGAGTAATCCGTCCAATATGCAAATGAAGGCCGCCATTACTGAGAGTCTTGTTTTCATTAATTTCTCTGTAACAATGAATGGTATCGAAATGATTTTGTTGTCTATCCCCATGTTTTGAGGGATGAAGAACGAATCATTTCAGTGAAGAACGCACCAATCGCATTATGATGAATAGACATATTGAAGCGGTCATTACTGAAAATCTTCTTTTGTCAATATCTCAGTACTTACACGTGGTATCAAAATATTTTTGTGTTCATACCTATGTTCTAAGGAACATAGGTATTGTCTGCTGTATGTAGATCACTCACTATCCCAATCAAACAGTGTCGCTGTCATCAACACGTCGGGTGTCCTTACGATATCATTTTGCAGATATCTAGCAAGTCTAACAGTGATTATCCGTAGCACAACCACACCTTTTCGTTTCCAGTGGACCAACCCGATTGATTCACTACAATCTGCTGTCCTACAAAGAACAATCCTTTTCCATGTCCAATATGGATGTTTTGGATCTAGATGTGGCACCATGAATGTTGTTGCATTCCGATACTACACCAATTTCTGCAGTGCAATTCCGGGCAATGCTCACAGCCTGAAAAGTTGAAGGTCCATGTTCATTTGCAGTGGCCACAATGTCTATATTAGTTCATTCAACGTTTGGTTCTTCCATTGTAAGACAACAAGTCAAGTTCAATCTGGACGTTGAATTACGTTTTTACGTTTGAGATCAGATGGAAAGAACTTATTCAAGTGTCCATTTTGCCTTGATGTCAGTTTTGATATATATGTAGATACACAGTGGCAACATATGAAAAAAAGAACCTCTAACAATGTTTCTCTCCGCATTAGCTGGTATAAGTCGTATAATTCGATGAAATTCCACACTCGCGATGATTCTGCTCTCAGTGTATTGACCGTCGTTTCAAAAGCCACACCCGTCTCCTCTTGACTGCTACAAGATGCTGCTGAAGCTGACTTCACTGACCGAGATGTATGTAGATCACTCACTATCCCAATCAAACGTGTCCCCAGTTGTCCTTACGATATCTGCAGATATCTAGAAGGGTTTCCTTATAATTCTTCCTCCCCTCACTACAATCTGCTGTCCTACAAAGAACAATCCTTTTCCACCAGTATGGATGTTTTGGATCAATGTCGAAGCATTCCGCACCACAGAAAAGGCAATGCTGCCTAAAGTTGAAGGTAGTCGGTCCGGACCGACGCAGACGTTTTACGTTTTTACGTTTGATCAGATGAACTTATTCAAGTGCTTCTTGATGTCAGTTTTGATATATATGTAGATACACAGTCTATGAAAAAAAGAACCTCTAAATGTTTCTCTCCGGAAAGTATAGTTCGAGATCATCATGGAGAAAATCACGTCTCCGTTTACTTGATTCAATGACAGTCTGTATCATATCAGTGCTTGCTACGCTAAGTTCCTTCCTGCTTCCATCTTCATTACAGAAGAAGCAACACCCTTCCATATCTAAACTCTACATTGATGATATATTTTTTCTTTTATTCTGATTAATATTTGTTGATCAATTACTGAAGTCTGAACTCAAGTTCTCGGACTTCCACATGCCATCTGAACTACCTGTTTCTCCACCTTCAGTTTATGTAGCTTGGATGACCCTGTCAGCTTGGGTAACTCTGTATACTTGGTCGCGGTTTAACTTCTCATCCGAACAACGGTGCTGCACACGTGGACATCGTTTAACGTCTCATCCGAACAACGGTGCTGCAGTCCGTCTGCTCCTTCACCTGCATATAGGTTTTTCAGTTCTGTAGACCCTCTCAGCTTACGTAACTCTGTACACGTAGACACGGTTTAACGTCTTATCCGAACGACGGTGCTGCGGTTCGTCTGTTCCTTCCCTTTCATATCAGTTTAGGCGTTTAACTCTCAAAATAATTTCTGCTTTACATTGCCTTTACAGCTCAGATTATCAATGATGGAGGTCCTCATTTGCACATTTTGCGGAACACAGTTGTGTAGTTTTTAATTAATTGGCCTAGTATGATTCTGCGCCCCTAAAAATACGGGGTTGAACGTCCATTATTATTATTTTTTTTATTTTTGTTGTATACATGTGATTGTAGTGTGCGAGAACGGTGACGCTACCTATGCAAACAAGGGAGAAAATCACGAACAATATTTACAATTTATTTACACTAATATACATCAATATACATTTCCCTATACCCCGTCTCTTGGCCACACACACATTTACACTACTCCTCAATCTCTCAATGTGAAGTTAAAGAAAATACTATTACTAGATTTCATTATTCACGAATGTCGAGTAAGTACACAGACAGAAAAGTTCATCTCTCGCGTAGTCGTCGTCGTAATGGCTACCTATGTCCTTCAACCCGCGCGTGTAGTAAGAGCTCAACACTTCAACGTGACGTAATGACGTTTATAACGTCATAGTATCAAGATGTATAACCCTGTCCTGCTTAGGGTCGTCACCAACGACATCACTTAGAATTGTCGTATCTGCTTCATCAAATGAAGGAAAATCAACACAGGATACTGAGGCCAAAGCGCTCAGGCCCCTAGGTCTCCAACTCCTACATGCGTTGCGTGCATTATGGTAGGCAATCCAGCGAGAACCTCACTGTACCGTGGAACGAGTATAGTCTCTCATGAAGTACGTTTGCTGGTTGTCTTATCCATAACATGGTAAGGCCGTTCCAACGGAGGTCATACCCCCAACGTGTAAACCAGACATCTGTAAAATACAGATATGAAAAATACCAATTACCTGGAACATCTACCCCACATTAAATACTACTATCAATCTCTATGATAGACATACACGTATCTGATATAATACAGACTATTATTCACATGTTAGTATGACGTTACATAAACGTTCTAATACCTGAGTGTGCAGGCCTAGAACAACTTCGAATAATATGCAAAACACTATGCCTGTTCGAATATTCTACATACAGAATTGACATTTATATTATAATGCTAACTTACAATTACCTCAACTAATAATGCTATTCCATAAAGAACAATTAACATTATTCTGAATAAAACGAGAAAGATATTCAGTAATATAAGCTGTAGACAAACTGTACAAACATAAAGTATTTGAAATTGAGCCGTATTGGAAAATTAATTACGTCACGCATGATTAGCGCGAACTTGTACCTTACCTAAACAATACATGCACACTATTACGTATAACTATAAAACCCCGACGAAATAAGGGAATATTCAGTCAAAGATAGTAGAATAGATACAAAGAGTAAAGATTTACCCCGTTTCTGGGTAGTTTCTGGCCAAACAATGTCTGGTTCACGGCCCGTAAATATGACATGTCTATCCGCTTCAATGGTCTGTGACTGTGTGTCAAATATCTACCCGGCGGTGCCTAATTTCCGGGTCGGAATATAAAAATATCCGGAAATTAATCAAAATACCAATAAAATACGTATGAAATATGAATCCTGACACTGATCTTTACTGAAATGACTTAATACGATTATTTGCCCATCATAACATGTTGGTAGACACCAAAATCGTTTTGACACAATTTATAGTTACTGAGATATTGATGAAAATACATTTTTAGTAGATGACTTCATTTGCATATTGTACGGATTGCCAAAGGATGACACAGTGGCATCATACAGATTCATGAAGAGCACACTGCATAGGAGTTTCTTCAAAACTCTTTGGTTTGGCAACCGGGCTATAGATCCTATGTAAGTCATATATCTTAACGGCATGCTTTCTGAACCGGTTGGTATACAATTACAGGTATTTGACATCATTCGGAAAGATACATATTATATGAAAAGATGCTACTCAATGGTGCATCTTTTATGCAATCCTCTAAAATCCACAGATAACACACTGACTGTGGGTAGGGTAAAGATACGATGGGAAATAAACGTTTCCGTTATCTTATTAGTAAAATGTGTAAGTAATAATTATGTATATTTTATAGTACAATGGGATTATATTGCGCATGGATAATCTCAGAAATCATATTATCTATATAAAGTGAATTAGTATGTTCTTTCGCTGGATTATGATAACTGTGTTGGCAACAGTATTATCTCATTTTACTTCTCAAAATTAAATATTTGAGCATGGGTAAAACATTTACCTATATATGACCTTATATATTCAAGGATATGCATTTGCAGCCTATCAGTCTTCACATGAAAATGATATGCACCTCTGATTGTATGTAATTGGTACAATGAACTATTTGTCCATGCTATTTTAAATCCGATGTTTGATTTTCGTTCTTCCACCACGCTAATAAGTACGGTTATTGCTTTGTTACATATCATTGAGAAATTAATATCAACTACGCATAGGGTTACTTAGATTTTAAGATAAATTTTTTAAAAGCAGTGCCGTATGTTATTGCTATTAACAAGTGTTAATGACTATCATCTATTGGCTATATTGATGACGTAATTTTTGAATACGTAATGCTTGACTAACACTGAGATCTCCAAACACAACATCGTTGTAAGGGATACCTGCATGTTTCCATGGTTAATGTTGTGAAATAATATACAAATTGAATATTTCAAGCGTTTTGACATCTGGAATCTTATAAAACCGATTAAGGTGTCCATGATGATGTCATTATCTGTTGCCTTGTTTACTAAAAAAGAGTAGTAAATGTTATTCTCTTCTGTCTCATGACTGTATGTTTTGTTCGACCCTGTATGATAAAACACGCACCTTATCGTTACATAGCGTCGTGACAAAGGGAAGTTCTCAGATCTATAAAATCACAAACATTCATCCTGAATACATAGGATGCACTTTTGCAGGGATTATCCAAGACTTTCCTAGAATGTTTATGGTAGTATTTAGATCCCACTGTTGTTTGGTTTTAATAATAGACAACAACGTATTATGCATGTATATCGATAATCAAAACTATCTGATAATACATGCATAAGCGCAACAAATTAATTTTTAAAAAATCATACGTATGATCTTTTTCCAACGTTTCTATTTCTAAACAGTATTTCTAGTAATAACAACCAAACAGTATGAACATGTTCTTTCTCTATTGCACAAGGCTGTCATGCTGATACGTCATTAGTCTTAATGTTATTTTGATTTGCAGTTAACTTGAACTTTGATCCTATTTCAGAAAACAAATAGAAGCCATCGACTCAAGTTTAATATAAAATTAATATCATGATCGTTTTGACCCTAACTAACTGATAAATATGTCGCCTTTAATTTAGAATTTCTGAATTGATTACATATTTTGTTCGCAATTGTTGCATGGCGTATTACAAGGTGATAGTTATTAAAAAACGAAAATAACGTCATGTACACAACGTAATGTGCAATACTTTCATCTTAAATCAAATGAGATACCAGCGAGAGTTCGAAATCAAGGACACGACATACTCTCTCATCTTAGACGTTTACTACTTTCTTAAAAAAAACGAAACGAACAGGGACAGCGATTTATGTATTATCAAATTTCCATTTCTGATTGGTAACTTCCCTGTTTTAAAACAAGTCATGGTGTTTCGATATTCAAGTTTAATTGTATTTGGTATTAATATACTTTACGATAATTCACAACTATCGAGTTATCCTCTGCTTACACTGGAAAACATTCACTAAATATGTTATGCTGTTATCAGATGCTACACCATCTCTAGATAACTAAATAAATATCGTTTAATACAGGGAACTGCAGCAAGTGTCATTATAACTGTTGTCTAAAACTTTAACTTCGATATGTTTTAACATAAATGTTTATTGATTGATTCGACATTGATTCGACATTATATGTTGTTTAAGGATGCTTAGATTTAATTGTAGACTTCTAAAATTTGTGACGTGGGTTATTGATATGAATCATTCTTAGTTGCTATTCTCATATAGCTACGTTATATACTATATTTGAAGTTTACATTATTTTAAGACAAAACTACAAAATTAACTGATGAATTATTAGAAAACCAAGTGACTACTACATATTCATTATAATCATCCATAAAAAAGAATGTCACATGTTAGTAATGAAAGAACAAAAGTCCAGAAATTTACAGCTTCTTCGGAAGATATATGCAATCAACAAGATATCACCAATCATCATATTATTGCTTAAAATACTTTAACTTATTTAAACCACACTTGATTCACACTGCAAGTCGTTTTCCTTTTTTTCCAAAAGGTTATTTCTTGATTATACAGTGTAGAACACAGGCTATCTGAGATACTCATGTAATCATAACTAGATAACTCGAAAAACCTTCCATATACTTTAAAGTATAGTTATAAACCCTCGTTAGTCATTATTTTACTGTTAAATTGTGTATTGCAAGACAGTATGTTAACGATAGTTACTCTTACTTCAGTTTAATTAGCAATGCGGTCCCTCAAGAGAGTGTTCTTTATATACAATATCCTACCTTATTTGCTATTTTAAAAATTGTTTTAATGGTAAAAACGGTTTTAACTGTTTATTTACGTTTAAATGTATCGGCTCTTCTTCTGTTTGGATGCATGGATTCTGTCTCAATCTGGTCCGATGCATTCTTGTGTGTAAGCGGAAAGGTATTTTTTCATAATTGCCGTGTCTCGACCTGCTGCGGTGGGAGGAGCCTGGCCAAACGCATGGACAGAAAAATTGTTTTTAAAGTACGGTTGTAAAATTGTCTGGATTTAATTCCAATTTAGTTTGAACCAATCATGGATCAAGGGAAGAGCAGGTGGTCTGCTCAATATTGGAAAAGAATGGTAATCTTAAAGTCTTTCTTCTTCTTTAAGGCTTAAGGTATTTGGTCTTATTTTCACCCGAAAAACCTAAGGCGAGGGAGAACTGATTTTGTAAAAAAAACAATGGCTTTGACCGTTAAGGGCAGGATCCATAAGTGCATACATTACAAATGCTCGAAACCCTTCTTTTGATGTAAGCATGACAGGATTTTTTTCCATATCTGGTTTAAAGTATCCATGAACGAAGGCGACTTATTTTCACCACCTTGTAAGTCTCGGCCCGCAGGCACCTGGGTAACGGGGTCGAAAAGGAGAAAAGCAGTGTTTTTTTCTGTAGGAAAGATTTAATTTTGTCCAAATTAAGGAGAAACATATATAAGTGATTGGATAACTTTTAAATGAAGCGATTTCAGAAAATCAAAGTGTGCAATACAGGCCTATGTGACTCTTATTTTAGTTTGGATTGTGCAATGTCTTTTCATACACTATCGCAGAATACAATCATATCAAGATTGCTTTAAGTCATCAGCATTATATTCTCAAAATCACTTCCCAAGACTTACCTGTTATATGTACCGGAGTGGGACTATACCATTTCTTTATCGATAGAGTGCGAATGGAAACCATAACAATACTTATTAAACACAGTTGTGTCATTGACAGTTACATAGCTTGTGAAAAGATGTTAGAGGTCAACCAATTCCTTGGTTTATAGTTGACCAAATTTCGTTTTAAATAATTTGTGTAACGTTGGTTGTGATTCTGCTTACAATTAAACCGTTGTCAGCAAATCAAACCAGGTGTGCAGTATTGTCATCTTGTTTTAGTAGAAATGATGTAATGTCTATTTCTTTTTAAAAAGACTGTTGCATGGAATACAATTAAAGTTATTTTAAGTCAATAGGATATTCTAATCAACAGTTTTAAGGTTAATCTGTTAGGAGGATAGAGGATGGGAATACATCAAATACATTTATAGTCCTTTTTCCTGGTAATGATTTAAGCCAATATTGAACCTACAGTTCTAACCGGTATCTTAATTCATCTGACTCTTGCATCTTGATTTTGCAATATTGTTTTAATACTATCTATTACATGATTAGTTCTGTTAAAATATTAGTTTGCATCAGGTTTACAAGTTTGGAAAACTGCAGAAAATCCTTTCAATGCTAATTGAAATACAATAGTGTTATTGACGGTACTTAATTAGAAGATCAGAGAGGTCAGCGAAAGTAATCAAATCCTCATTTTGAAAGCTGATGTTGATCAAATATCGTTTTAAATGAAGGATGTAACAATGTTCATGATTGTATCTGTTGTAATATTCCATAGTGCATTTCAACATTGGTCCAAAAACATATATTTTTCTTAGTATTGGATAGACCCGTCCCGGAATCAAACATCAAACATGCTATATTGCTTGTTATTTTGATTATTCTAGATATTAATTACAATTTTTTAAAGATAACTATCTCCTCCCCTGTTTCAATGTATTAGAAGGACGGCCTTAACTTAATCCAATACATAGAGTAATGCTACTTAAGAATGTTATTACCTTTATAAGCATCTATTTTTATTTCGTTTAAAATTGCTGAGGTTAAATTTATGTTTTGCGGGGTTACAAAACAATTTCTTTTATTTCTTGTTATGTGAAACTCTTAGAATTAATTTCCGCTATTGGTTAGCTTAAAAAATTAGCATTACATTTTTTTATGTAAATTAATTAACTGTATTGGCTGTTTCAATTTTATTTTCAACACTAGATCGATTCGAAATCAATGTACACCTTTTTATTTAAACAGGATCAAATTGATAATGATGAAGAGCTATATTTGTAATTATAGTAAAATACATTATATCATTATTACCGAATTACTCGTAACGTCATCGTCTTTCCGACAGACAAAAATAATAAGATTTCGAAGACAGGTAGCATTGACAAAAATCACATTTTTAATTATGAATAAAACGTAAGCAAAACATTTATAAATTCTGTTTATTTGTCATCAAAGACAGCATTCACTCAAATGCCAAGGTTTTATATTACAGTAAAACCTAAAACTGTATATTCAATTAAATTCTCCGTAATTGTACAATGTTACTTTTCTAGAATCTTCCTTGGTGAAGTATACAAAGAAAGAATGACGTTTTTTTCACTTTTTTGGTGAGATTAAAGATATATTTAACTGTTGAATCATAAAAACAACAATATTACTATTTATACTGTGGACTGAATAAATGTGTTATTATCAACTACCTTATGATTTGCACGTCGTTGACACTTTATCGCTATTATGTTGCACGTAGGTTTGTATTCCTTTTCTGCATAATTTATCACCGATGATCGAATATATTTATCAATCTAAATCCAATGTTAGTTTTCCAGCTCTCGTCTTCATTTTTCTACTTTCCTCTATAATTCTCTCTGCCTTACTCCTTTTTGATGTCCCTCTACCTAAGTCTCTCTCCCTCTTCCTCCGATTTTACATACACCTGTACCATTATTCATTTCGCACGCTCTCGGGGAAGTCACATACATCTTCAGCCTTCAAGTAAAATCTTCACTGTATTTTGTGTTTGATCTAAAATTTAAATGTTGTATAAACAAAGCAACAATCGATATTAGTGTGGTGCTAGTGTTGCACAATATATATTAGTGAAATGCTAGTGTTGTAGACAGCATCAGGTTGTTGCTAGTGTTGTAGTTTATATTAGTGTGGTGCTAACGGTGTACAGTCTATATTGGTGTGGTGCTATTGTTGTACTGTCTGTATTAGTCTAGTGCTAGTGTTGTAGTCAAAATTAGTGTAGTGCTAGTGTTGTGATCTTTGTTAGTGCGGTGCTAGTATTGTACACACATCGATAATGTGGCAATCCGTAATTAGAACGAAATTGTCTATGATAACATACACACAAGTAAAAACATTCTGTGACTCAGTTCAAAAGTAAAAAAAACAACCTTATTATTCGAATTACAACGACAAATAGCAAATCTTGGCTATCAATGATATTATCGACTCATACATACGGATACTATTATTTACATTTCATTCAATCACACAGTTATCCTTCAAGTAATTACACGGGTGAAAATACTTCATCAAATAAGTAAAATGGTCATCTCAAGAAAAACTTAGATTCTATTTATCATCTCGACAAATAATTATCTCCCGCGTATATTACCGTGATACGGATACGTGGTTGTTTTAAGCATTTATACACTTCATAACGCAATTACACGTTCATTTCAATGAGTCACGTGACCTAGAAATTGAGAATTATTAACATTGCACAGATTTGTTGCTCGGCACACCCGTTTCCGGATATCTAACAATGTCATTAAAAGATAATGCAATGCCATATGTGGAAGCAGTTTTAATTCGCTGTATCTGTGTTATTGTTGATATCGTTATAAGCAATCTTTGCAGTTAGGAATTCTTTTTAGTGGATAATCACAATTTTAACTAATAATCCGGAAATTTTAAAATTAATCACTGTTCACTATTTTGAAACGCTCGAACGGTCGATAGCTACAGTTGAATGGGAGATTTGTCGTGTATCCGTGTGTTCATGATCAAACTGGATATGCGACTGATCCTATGGTACCTCTAACTGGAATTTCAAATGACACATCACAAAATGAGTAAAAACATGGAACAGCACCTAAATAGGCTGACAGGTCAATGTAATTCTCCTATGGTATGTAATATATGCGACATGTATGCTTTTGTTTTTTTCACTTTGAAGCTATCACGTCTACGCTTGAAACAAATATTAAATCATTGCTCTTTTACAGTCGATTTGTAAATGGTTGTCGATGCATGCATATCCGTGTTTAGTAGGTTGTGATGTTATCGATATGTTGTCGAATCATTCAACAATTCATTAGACTTATGATGTGCTTTCTGCACTCACCCCGTCTAATTTGTGCAGATCACCAGCATTATCTCCCCTGGCACCCTTGATTTGATTTCTAAATTGCACTATAAATGTTACACAAATCCCGTTAGACAATTTGTTTTATTTGCGTGCAAAATCTTAATATGTTTCCCTATCTATTAACTTGTTTTGAGTCAATATCGAATCCATCGCTAGGCCGTTACTACAAAAACAGTCGCAAAATGCATAGCATTTGTGTCTATGTCCATAGTCTAACACTCCACCTTAGAGAATGATACCGTTTCCTGTGTGATGCCATTGATGTCTTCAAGCGTAGGAATTAAACTGAAGAACTTGATTAAGCATCACTTGAAAAAGTATAATGTGAAGTGTACCATCACATTTACAGAAAAGAGTACGGTATGAAATAGACTGACTGGCAAAGTACTAGTTCTGTTTTGTATGTTGTGTTTCGCTTTCGATATACAATGGTGATAGTCAGTGTACATGTATTAATAGAATACTCGGAAACAATTACAAACAATACATTTTTTGTATCATTATCACTGAATTTGTTACAACACTGGTCCGTATTCAGAATGATAATTATTTTCGATATATCAGCCACACACCAGCACCAGTAATTGTATTGCCTCGCTTCATTTTTAAGGTTTCTGAAGAATCAAAAGGCCACATTCATTAACCATTTCACAACAGAAAAGGAATTATCAATTGCGAATATCTTCCAACTTTTTGTTTTCATTGAGACGAAAGTTTCATTATATGAAATGATCTTTCGTGCAATGTCAAGTCGCCGAGACAGTCATTGTTCATCACCACATCTAAATAGTTGTTAACGCGATCATTAGATCAGAAAATATCAGATCATTTATATATACGTCTTTGGTCATATAAAACATACATTACGGTCAGTTGTGAAAAGGTGTTGTTGTGGTTTTTTTCACTTCTTTTTCAGGACGAAAATATTGTCTTTAACAATGATGAATCGCGTATATATGGTTTCAGATCTTCAGATACGATTTATATAAACATCTGAAAGTAGTTTAAACTGTTTAACTATATCTAATTTCAGTATTTATCAGTGGCATAAAACATACTTACAGCCTAGATTATTTTTAACATGTAGTTGACATGTGTACAAACGTATTGAACTAGATTTAAACTATTTGTGTAAGTTATCCTGACAGAAGGAATTGATTTTAACAGTAGTAATATCAGAATGAATAGATATAGTTTTGACAAAAATATATACATAACTCTCCCTGTCATGAATATGTTGACATTTGTTGTTTATTTGTTTCTGTACTTTCCGAATTGATAATCATATATCTTCAATGCCAATCTAACACTTCCCTTTAACGTAGCCTCATATATGGTAAGAGGTATAGATCTATTAACGCCAATGCTTAGGTTCTGGGAGTAGTGCATACCTTGTGAATAAGTCAGCTTTTTAGATTTCATCATACAAATAGCACAACAGTTATTTGCCATCTGTAACTATCATTTTTGTTATTACGAACAGTTGTAATAGGGTTATTTCTGCGACAAATTTAAACATCAATAGTGACGTGTTAATGAATAAAAGTTTAGGGTAGCATGCATAAGTCAAATATTACATTTTGATCGCATATAAGACATCAAATGAATCATGTGTATCATTTGGGATGAAATATGAATAACTGAGTGTATGAAGAGGACTACGCCTGGACGAAAACCAGATAATTTGGTGAAGATTCACATTGCCGATAGTTGGTCCTCTTGGATGGTCATCGTTTGTGGGAGAGCCTTGTACTAATTAATAAATAAGTTTCATTTCTTGTTTCCTGTACTGCGCGTTGAATTCGATGCAGTGAACCATTGGACTTAAGTAAGCTCTTGTTTAAATCTGTTATTGTAAAGTGACATGTTGCGTATTACATTCTATTAACCCCTTAAATTTCAGCCCTATATTGGATGCAATTCCTCATAATGTTGTAACGTTATATAATAAAATGCATATTACCTTACTGTAGATATTTGGTAAAATTTGATGATTCCTGATATACGTGTGCTGTGTTCGTAAATACTCTTATTTCCGAAATAAACCGACAAAAACGTCATATATCAGTTATGTTAGATGTTCTAATATACTTTCATTATTTTTTACCAGTGGAAATGCCCGAAATGCAAGGTAAGTAGATTTATCGACACTCTGGCCTAGATATTTCAGGTTGATTTATGTGTTTATACTAAAACAGTATCGGAACTCAATTTTGAAATTACAGTTATAAACAAAAACAAGTATGATATATTGGGACCGTAAAGTCGTTATGACAATATTGCTTCATATCTAAAGTACTAAGTGTGAACGAATATTCTGTAAACTTAATTTGTAATAATCAGTTCATATACAGCTAGTGATTCAGTGTAATTAGGTTGTTAAAAATCCTAATATTAAAACTAAAAATACCATGATAATCATAGTTCATCAGACCGATAAACAATGATCTTACCATTTGATATCCATACACGTCATCGTTATTGTTTCTGCAGTATATGTCAATGATACTGTTGTTGATGAAAGTGTCTTCTTTCACTTCATTTTTTTAAAAATCAAAATCAGAAACAAGAACTGATGGAGATGATAACAAAGCAAACATAATTCATACTTTGCGCCGCAACGACTTTATTAGAACAAGATCAAACCAAACAATTAATGATATTCTAGTATTACAACGTCAACAGTTCACATGCATACAACCAATACATGTTTATGATCATTTAATGTGTAAAAAATAATATATGATAAGGTCATGGAACTCTATGTGTAAAGTGATATAATCAAATAGTAATATAGTTACTAAATTACTAAAAAAAATGGTGAACCACTCGTATGTCCATGAACGTATATACTAAAATATAAAGTTAGATGTGTACCGACATTGGTTTTGTTTACTTATTATGAATATACATATATCGATACACATATAAAGATTAATATGACACAGTATGTTGTTGTCAGTTATATACATACATTTTATACCGTATTTGCAGCACGATTTCAAATAATGATCTTACATCATGTGGCAGAAAACGGGATGCTCTATCAATGGACTGCAGTTGTTCATCGGATACAACCATGTACATACTGATATGTTGTCTGATCCCACCAAAATCTGTTTCCGTATCAAAACCAGATGAATGATGTTCGCATATTTTGCTAGTATGATATGTATTAGACACAACAGTGCTTATAAAAATAATCTGATAATTATAGCAATTGATTTGCTGCTTTGTTTGCTTTGGATAATCCTTATTTGTTGATGAGTTTTTCAAGTCATTGAAGCCATGCCGTGGTTGTATTTAGATGATGCTAGAACTATTGTAAACTAACACAGATATGTTGATGACACAACCATTACACGACACTTTACTAACAAGAACGTATTATAGATAGTTACGTATTTTATTTCATTGCTTACTTAAACATTAGTTACGGGAAGAAGTGAAATAATGAAAAAGAACAAATATTTTTGATGGATACCATCATTTTTATAAAAGTCTGATTGGAGTGTATCCGTAGTCTTAATTGAACAGGACACAGTAATAATACATGACGTTATATTACTCGATGTCTCTTTTACAATCATTTGTATTGTTTTATGTTATTTTGATATGGAAATATTATTGATTAGGCGTAGTTCCATCGATTAACTGACATTGATGTCGATAAGAGATTCATTGGAAATAACACCCTATTTGGTTTAACTTAATTGGCTCAAACGAAATGAATTAGCAATATCCTATGAATGATTGGAGATGACATCGAATTTTCATAAAGGCAACAACGCCCCCAAAATATAAGTATTGGTATTTTTCGATGAAGGATTGAAAACGAGATTCTATTTGTTTACGCTCAATCAATTGAAACATATGATGTGATTTTAACATATATATACATATATCATCACTTAGCTTTGCTGTGTTTTAAATCACACCAATTTATTTGTAAATTAATTTAATGATATGTTACATTTTAAAGAATTCTTTATTGTGAAAAGTTACACTATTCTACGTTGTGAATTGCATGTGTTTTTAGATTGTTTCCAATTTTGCTTTCCCTTAATCAGATTTCAATAATTATAAACGCATTAACCTTGTTTGCGGAATATGACCATATATGATTACAAATTGAAATAAAACATTGATTTCATAAATCCGCGTCAGTATTATTTTTCCCCTGACCAGAAACTGACCGTATGCACGTCCCCATCTAAGTCGCATGTTTGCATACATCAACTTATTAGTGTGTATATAGTGTATATATACAAGATAATTGATATGAAAATGAGACACGCAGCACTATGAATAACTTTGAGGCTTACGTCGATTTTATGTACGATGATGTAATAATGTATCCGAAAAACGCACACTTTTTATACATTTAAATACTGTTTATCACAAAGCATATTCACTGCAAGTAATGTTACACCTGTTATTTATTTACCACGTGTTATATAACATACAAGAGCTTTGATTGACTGAAGAATGCTTATTCGAACCTTGTGTTTTTGGATATTAAGTAGTCAGAATTAATGGTAAATACACCAAACCTGTTATTTATCGCGGTCTAAACGTGATTAAATTGTTATGGAGAATAAAAATAGAAAACATGAGGAAAAACGTCTCCAGAAAATGTCAGAATTGTCACTTGACGGGTCGCTAAAGATGGTCAAGCTGTGTGTAATTTTAATTTCAGTATCCCTCTTTTAATCCCTTATTACTTCACAACCTAGAAGGAGTATGGGTTTATCAAAGATCACGATATCAAATGCATTCCAAACAACATGTACAGTATATTTCCTTTAGTTTCAGGAAACTGCGTTATTTAGATTGGTTGCAATTCGTGTCCAAGAATCACTAGTCAACAGTCTAGCTCAAGAAGGATTAGATTCATTGAAAAATTAGGCCGGCGAATTTTCTCCAGAACATGCAAATTTACTGTTAAAAATGAGTTCACACCTACGAATACGTAGCCTGTGTTTACCGCCAAAATCGGCTTTTACAGACAATTGAGTAAATCAAACAGAACAGATGTTAATTATGAGCATGCGCAGAATGTTTGGCATGTTTGGACATTCTTGACATGGGAGAATACCATACGGACATACTGTCACTAACTGATTATTTCAGAGACTTGTGTGTGTGTTACTACGGGTTAGTCCTGGACTTGCATGTGTATTGATGATGTAGAACCTTTTAATGTCCAAAACATGCCCATAGAAGATGACATTGGTTACGTAAAAGTAAACCTAGGATATACACCAGAATTACATCACCTCCATTCGGACTAGCCACTTCTCCCTGAGACAAGATGTCATCTCCGCTCAACAAAGGGCTATGGAAAAAAAAAAATCCTAGTCATAAACATAGTGATATAGAACTCTCACTCTAGGTATTTACCAGTTTACTTATAAATATTTGTGAGTCTGATCATGATTAAACAGCATCTTTGGTTGAAGAAATAGATAGCTCTGATTTTAACAGTAAAAAAAGGCACGAAAGTTGTTAAAAATTTGGCAGTTTTTTTAACTGATAAACTACTCTGTGTTTGGATGTACGTAAGAGTTTACATAAAACTGTTTAATACAGAGGAAAATGAAGATGTACGCTGCAAAACCATCATTTCCAATATTCAAGATATTCAACAAAGATTTGCTGGGAATCGAAATCAGTCAAATTAAATTAGTACTCAACAAACCCGTGTATATCGGCCAGTGTATTCTTGATCTCTCTAAATGTATTATGTTTAATTTCCATTACAAACACAGTTGTCTAACTACGAGAACATCCATCTGTTAATGACAGCGACAGTTTAATGTATAAAATATCGGATATTACAGACTTGTTCGAAGCATTTCACGAAGACCAACACCTGGGAAAGTTAAGAGGAATTAGGTGGCAAGAGTTAGTCAGATTGAGGCCTAAAATGTATTCCTATGTCTACGATCAACAATTTAAACAGATAGCATCAACAGGAGTACCATAGTACATGACTTAAGTCACATGTATCTACAATGTTTATTCGTACAAAAACCATCATGTGCGATATGAAGTGACAAGGTCGATTATTATGCATATACAATCCGGCCTCTGTAGTTTTGACGTAAAATACGGTGTGAATAAAGGTGGTGAAACATGGGCACACGGCCACTACCGAATGAAAAAAAAATCTGATGATAAAGTTTTAATGGATACAAAACGATATTCTTGCCGAAATGTCGAAACACAAGCTTTGTAATTAATGTTAAAAACAAAAACAAATTATTGTTATATATCTTAAAATTCTTCGTTATATGATTGCCGACATGTCAAAATACAATATTGTTAATAGTTTTACACACTTTCAGCATACTGTGATGTAAGGAATACGGTTAAAGATGTGATACCTACCGTATGAAACGCGTATGGAATTTTCTTTATTAAACATTGTGCCGAAGAGTTACTTCCCTTGTAGCATGTATCATATTTGAATGAATTTAAATTGTACATAACATAATCATTTTATCATACATAATTTTTTTTTTATTTCTTATCACAAGCTAAATATCTCTACTATTGACCATATCGGTTGTAAAGATCCAATCTTGCATGTATCTACAAAATATAGCTTCAACAAAGATGTACAGAGGATTCCAGCGAATGAGACAGCTCCGTGATGATAGCCTTCCCCATTGCAAGCTTAGTATTGTATCTATGTAAAACTGACGTTCGGTTCTAAATTATGGATATTTAATTTTGATAGCTTTGGTAATTATTTAATACAATACATATCTTGGATGTATATCCGTAGACTGCTCCGTTCCCAATAAAAAGCACCGTTGATAAACTTGTGGTTACATGATTTCATCTTGTATATACTATACATTTAGTCTGATACATGCGATTTAACCCTTGATAGGGAAGTCTTGTTTAAAAGGTTTTGTCGTCGATGACGCACTCGCCGTTGACCAATGCATTCCTTGAGAAGGTATTGAAGTGCATATGTTAACCTATCTTACAACCTTTTTTCATAGCGGCCGGTTTACATCAACATTCTGAGCACTTTTCCTCCTGCACCATCAGTAGTAATCCCTGATACCGGAAATAAAATAAACATCTTTGTTGCAAAATCCTTTTAATTAGCTTACAATCGAAACGACGTCCCGATGTTGCCGTATCAATTACAAAATCATGCGACCAATGGAAAATGATACATGCATAGGTATTCCCGTGGAAAAAAGATACTGAAGAAGAAAAAATACCAAGAAAATACCAACATGTTAATCCAAACACAAATTTTGAAAAAAACTAGATCAAAATATGGACAAAAAGAAAAAGTAAAAAGAAAATAAAAACCAGGTGTTCCAGAAGAGTATGTGTCTTCTGCTCCCGACGTCTTCTGCTCCATTTTCCAGAAAACTAAGGGGGATAGCCATGGATATTGTAGTGTAATGTATTAATTGTCACACCAGAGAAGATGACTTTGTCATAGTATCAGTCATGAAAGCGTTCATTAAAGTATATATCTATAACAAATAACTTTATACTATAATCTGGACTTTTGTAGAAGTATTAAATACGAGGGCTAATATTTCATGGTTGTCTTGGTTTTGGATAGTTCACGGGTATCAAATTTCATGCAAATCTTTGAACTGGTGCCAATGTATGCAAGGCATAAGAGATATCTTCTGTGTTTTCTATTTCTTTCTTATTGCTAATATAACGGAATTTAAGCCCTCGTGAGTATTATCAATACAGGATATCTATATATAAAACAGTATTTAATTATTGATTTATCGATTTATCGGGCCAGAATATTTAATTCCAGTTATTTTTTTCAGCCTGTATGTATCATTCAAGCTTTTATACAGTTTGCCGAAAGGCTTTTCTTTCATACAGGCATAAAACTAAAAATATTAACATATATAACATAGCTTATAATTAACTTCTGAGATATGCTTCAAAACAAAAATAACACCTATTTATAAATATAATGTTTTAATAACGGATTATTTTATTACAGATCACCAGGCGTAACAGCTTGAGTGGCATGACGTCATTAACAGCTCATTCGCGCCATTTCAGTCATTCGAAACTCAATGATGAGTGACCCCGTCACATCTAAACGGAAATGTTTGAAAACACAAAATAGCATATTTATTCCATGATAAATTCGTTACCTATTCGTTGTTTATTGCTTGTGTTCATTGTAAGATATTTTATGATGTTGCAGTCCGTTTATATACATTACGTCATTGAATGACAACGACCCACAAACAAGGTGAATATAAACATATATTCAAGTCATAAAAAAGAAGCTCCAACAGACCCAGTGAAAGGTGACGTGTTGCCAATTACTCCTCCAATCATTATCAAGTGGGTGCAACTAGAATTATTTTCATCGAGAAAATAAAAACAATCGACGAATCAGACAGCAAGCACAGAGAAAAAAAAAGTTTTATCGGGATGGCAAATCAATAGAATGATTCAAAACATGACAATTTGAGAATGTATTATTTCAAGTGGTGCTTTAAACACATTATAGGCAATTGATTTTGCAGTCACGTTTCCATGTCAATAAACGTTTGTGGTAGGAAGTACATAAATATTTAGATTCCATTCTTGTGCCAAAATCGCATTAAATGAAATATAAATTGTAGGTAAGAAAAAGAGAGAGACAGAGAGAGACAGAGACCGAGAGAGAGAGAGAGAGAGAGAGAGAGAGAGAGAGAGAGAGAGAGAGAGAGAGAGAGAGAGAGAGAGAGAGAGAGAGAGAGAGAGAGAGAGAGAGAGAGAGAGAGAGAGAGAGAGAGAGAGAGAGAGAGAGAGAGAGAGAGAGAGAGAGAGAGAGAGAGAGAGAGAGAGAGAGAGAGAGAGAGAGAGAGAGAGAGAGAGAGAGAGAGAGAGAGAGAGAGACAAGAGAGAGACAGACAGAGAGAAAGAGACACAGACAGGCAACCAGATATATAGATAACGAACAAAGAACCGGTTACAATGAAATCCAGAAAACCAGATGATTGTCAATAGTCAATATATGGAACTACGGGGCATGACATACACATTTTTAATTCCATTCCGATAGTTACAGAGATAAATATTACTCTCAAATAAAACCATAATTTGACTCTTTTATTGGGACATTATTAGTACATTACTGAGTTTAAGATAATTGAAGCGCGTACGAAACAGAAGAGGAGAGACATGGCAAAATGAAGAAGATTGTACTAACGTCACACAAGGGAATAGCGCCTTTAAATCAATTATATATTTTGTATAGTTTAACCATTCCTGCACGATTTGGATGAATAGGGACATGTGCAAGTCTACCACGAAACTTACCGAAATGTACGTCCTCCCTCTTCGTCTAAATATAGTTGTTATATTCAGAATGATAACACAAAAATTAAATTGAATTGTTTTAAGCAAAAATAATTTTAAATGAATTTTATTTCATGAAATATTATCGACCTTGCGAACGAACAAAACATATAGTCCGATACTCCGCGGAGCAATTTCAGGTTAGTGACGGTAAAAAGATCATATTTGAAAAACAAATTTATTTTTTATTTAATCATTAATTAGTTATCTAGACGTCAATGATTTATTACTGTGACATCATACCATTGTCCTGAGAGGAAATGAGATACCATATCGGTAAGAAGCGTGGGTATACCTGTCTTAGGTGAGTGAAACAGTGCTTTTTAACTTCTTACACAACCTGTTTTGTAGCGAGAATCAAATTACAAACGTGCTAGTTCTTCTCCTCTTTGGAGTTACTTCCCTTGGTGCGTAACATATTTCAATCGGAAGCAAACGGGCATCAAAACAGAATCACTTGAAAATTGTGCAAATCAAATAACACGGATTAATTTAATGTCTTGAAACTCAAAAGTAATAAGTCCGTGACGATTTGAGAATACAGTCTTGACTGATGAAACACGTTTCAAAAAGGTAATGCTTCCTCAACGTTGCTCCCTAAAATACGAAATCATGAATAAGATATCATTCAAGTTAATATGTATATATCAAATGATAAAGTAATTCCCTGAATTTTCTTATCAGGATGTATCAGCTTCGGGCAGACGTTTTCTGTTTTTCTAATACATGCATGAAAAACCGATATTTACAGACATCAGTTTACAATAATAAGAAAAAACGATCATTGTAAATTATCCGGAAAGTAATTTCTCGCCTGCTAGGACCAAACCTTATCAGCTGTCACTGCCTTAAAATATCTGTCTAGACCGCTCAATCTGTTTCTACAACAACTCGACATTTTGAAATAAATTTTGTGGATGTTACGAGAGTGAAAGGTCAAGTCAAGAGATCTCGTGCTGCGCGAGATGATATATTGAAACAGGATATCAAAATCTTCGTCGTGTGCAGACTAAAGGAATAGTGCAAGTGAAATGCGGTGAGATAGGTACATATGTAATTATATATACAAAATGAAATATCGATCATGTATACACAATCTGATTCAGTCTTGCCTGTCCATCACCGTAAAAGTTAGTACTATCTTGAGTGACGGTGTTCAGACATGGCGTTAAGTCAATATATATATTTAAAGTTTTTTGGACATTTTTTTTTTACAATGGAGACGATTTAAAATTATCATTGCTGTATTCTCAGCCTTTTCAAATATACTCCTATTCGATGCGAAACGATTACGGAGAATTCGTACAATTTTGAATTAGACAAAAAATTTATGAAATAGTAAAAAAATAATACAAAACGAACATTTATAGATACATTTCAAATTTATTGTAAGTGGAAACAAATAATGAAAAGTATATATCCTTATAGAACACACGATTTACGGTAAAACATTTTAACGCATTTCGGATGTGCTGAAGAAACGAATAAAAAAATAATTCCTTTCTCCCTCATTGTGTGTACCTAACGCGTGGTTGTGAGAATGTATGATAATTTATATATAAATGCGTATGAGTGTGTGTGTGCATGTGCGTGTGCGTGTGCGCGTGTGCGTGTGCGTGTGTGTGATCTATATGACTGTACGGACAAGTGAATTGTCAAATTTTCGACACAGTCTGCCCCTTTATCAAGACACAAATATCACATAGATTGCATCACATACATAGAACATAAAACTAAGTCAAAGTTATGAAGTTAAATCGAGAGCGGTGGTGTAAATTTAAGTGTCGCGATAATCCATACGGCCGATTGCCTTTATAAGGTACAAAAACCATCCTAAGTTATTGTTTGGAAGATGGTGTTTTAGATATTAAAAATGTTTTATATCATTCTCGGTAGGTTTTGTATTGTAGACACTGAGCATGCATGTGATCGTAACGAAAACAATTGCATGTCACACTCCGATATATATATATTACAATACATTATCCCACACTCTCAAAAAATGTGTTATTGAGGGATAAGGGATTTGTATCAGATGTTCAAGTTGTACACAATATCAATGATATTTAAAAGGCAATAAATATATTCAAATCAATGTGTCAAGCACAATTACCAGGAACCACACACATAAGTTTAAAAGGCATTGCATAAAGCAAGAATAACCTCCCTTGCACCGAAAGTTCAATTTCGGACAGCTACGTTTCAATAAAATAAATTCACGTCAAGGACAATGGCACTGCACATTTGAAAAGATGAATAATAAATTTGTCAGGTTTGAAAACCATATAAAAAATCGCCTTTTTAGAAAACAAACTTTTGAATCATCTTGAAAGACTTCATCTGGGATGACACTGGAAAGTAACTTTGTGATTTGTGTGGTTTTCAACAGCTACAATACTATAGTATCTAGAACATTTCGCCTTTGTTCGCATCGTATCAATTTTTCATAAGTGTTTTTGTTTTCAAAAATGGTAAACGCAAAGATTATGGCATTTAAATGTTTTCGTAAATGTCAAACAAATACCACATGACATGGTGTAACTTGGATAAAAATCTACAGCCCTCAAGGGACCACACACTTTGACGTACAGAAATGTTGTGTAATCTATGTACTTTATACATTTTTCCTGTTTTTTTTTTCTTTTTGCATTTTATAAATGGTTTATATATGAATATATAATTATAAAGGGTGGGTTGTCTATGGTTTCAGGGTGCATTATATTCTGTATCTTTTACATGTCTCTACTGACATTGCAGATTGATAATACCCTGTAGTGTTTTGGTATGGACGGAATTGCTATGGAACAGAAGTGATGTTCAATCATAGCATATACTCGGTTACAAATTAAGTGATGAGTGTCTGTTTTTGTGGCTTGACTGGATTGATAAAATGCCGTGAGCCTCGAGCAATTGATGTGAGCTGCTATATTTTTCATTGCTTCTAAATAGGATGTTTGAGATATAGCGGTCTAGCGGATCGGTTATGAAAAATACCCCCTTACCTCTATGTATAGAATAACTATATAACAACTGCAGTTGCATTGAAGAAATAAAAATCGTGTACACAAAAAAAATCTGATTTCTGAATTGTGATAACCATGGTTACCGACACAAAAATTCTAAAACATCACTAATTTTAACATAAAACTTCACCTTCAAATGAGGAATTTATTTCTGAACATTTGTCTCGGAACGGATTTACATCATATGTTGCCGCTAAGAAATTTTCACTTCCTGTAGAGCTAGTGTTTGGTGTGTAGACACAGATTCAAAATTATTTAAATCATCTCCGATTCAGTACTCCGATTGTGTAATGCTTAACATAGGCCATATATCCATCCATCCTTATTTGTTACACTTGAAATAAGTGTATATGTTTCAGTTTTCACACTCTGTTTCCTCTGATACCCCTCTTTTTATCTCACATATAATTTCCATCAGATAATGTCTGTCGTTGTTTGTCCCGTTCTTTGTGACCGTTTGGTCTGTTGGTGGAGTTGACTAACGTAATCTCAAATGAAGATACAATATGTACGAGGTCTATGCTGAATTAATTATGAATTTGGATAGAAAACTTGGCCCTATTTAATCTGAATGATCTTTGACAAGCCTCCCGTATGTCGTTCAGTAAGGTCAGTGAGAGAGCTATCTGTTACTTCAAGGATACCCCGCTTCAAAATGACCCTGCTTTTTCACGGGGCCTTTGACCCAACAAACAACCTAATATTTTCTCTTCATTTTTTATCTTTTTTTTTTTTTCAATCTATTCACGAATTTACTTCCTTGAATGTATTTATGTTTTCCGTCTTTTATTTTTTTACCCATTTTTTCTAAATTTTGTTTCTTCTGTTGTTTGTTTGATTTAGTTGGCGTTATCTTTCTTGTCCCACATCGTGTCTGTAACCCTTTATTAACCATTTTTGGATGCGTTTTTTCTTGTAGAAAACTCTCTTGGTTTGTCTCTTTATCTTACTTGTTGGTCGATCACGTTGTGCCTCCTTAGGTTTTATTTGATAGTCTCTGGATTTTCGTTTGCCAATTCTTTGCCTGGATTTACCTAACTGTCTCAGAAAAGAAGTTCTTATAAAGCCACAAATAGAAGATTAGAATGTGACGTTTCCATGACTACACGGTCACCTTCATCAGACAAATGACCAGCGTACCAACACTGACGTACGTAATGTACGAAAAGGTAAGGAATCGACTAGCTTTTTCGGCTTTGCTATAATCCTATGTACACTTAAGTTGAAAATAGTGTGACGAAATGGTAAAAAGATTATAGACCAAAAACTTCACAAGATGGTTACAATGCACTGCAGTCAATCCGGAAACACTCTGATTTACACACTTGGTCATAATTGTGCGAAAGTCTGTGCCCCCTACCCCACCCGTCCCTGTTCAGTACTGACCCGCTGCGGCGTATCCAGATGACTTCCTTAACCCAACGCGTGAAAACATTGTTTTCTCTGTCGACTTTTTGAAATTTGATCAGTCAATGATATGTTTTTGCTGTTTAGAATGATCTGTAACTGCAGATTTATTTATCAGGGATTGAGAATGTTTTCGCTGTGATCTAGTAATGTTTTGCTCCAAAAATACCTGACTGTCTGCTTGCGGTTCTGTTTGTTTGCTTGTTTGCATACATGCCTTTGAAGTATAAACTGACCTTTCATTTATTTCCGGGTTAATTTGTTTGATTATTTGGTTGTCCCTTTCTTTACTAGCTAGCATGTTTACTTGTTTACTACTGTGAATGCCAATTGATCTGGCTTTTCTTTATCGTTTACTCAATCCATTCCTTGTTGAAATGTAATCTTCTCTAATTATCTTTTCACTACCAAACACCTTCTCAGTCTTTGCGATTTAATTTATTCTTGAATCAATTGAAATGTTCAATTCAAATGATTAATTTCGTTTTCATCACAGTCAGTCGGAAACTTGAAAATAACAAAGTTTAAACGAAAAAGTAAAACGATAATTTTCCCGGACAGGTTATGTTATTGAATCATTTCTGTCCGCATTTACGTTGGGCTTGCTTATTATATATATTTATCGTTAAATCTGGCTTCTGTCTGAGTGTCGGTTTGTGTGTCGGTAATTATGAATGACGAGAAAGGCGTCCATTTTGAACACGGGAGTTAAATGGGGATCGTCCTTTGTTCAATTATTCTAACAATTCGAGAAATTATAAAGATATAGAACTATTTGGGTATGTTGCGTATATTTTTGTATACCACACATTAAGAATCGCGACATCGACAGATTTCATTTGTTCTGTTGGTCCGCAAAAATACTATTTTAGCCATGCAAACACATTCACAAATGTCTAGCGATGACGTCAGACTTAATTAGCCAATTCACAGAGACCTTATCAAGACAAGGCCCTTATCCCTTTCATTAATCTCGGAGTCTCTCTAATGTGGCAGACGACACCAAGATTTTCTTGAGATAGGGAATCTTTTCCCGCCAATTTCACACCTTGTAAGAGACAGTGGATCTATATAAGGGAAATTAAAAGGGCAATGTACACGAAATTCTAACGGAGAGTGTAAAATGAGGCGTAACGTAATCTATTTACAATTAGTAAATCGTTTATTTATTCATTAGATACTTAAATTTTGAATGTCATTTAAACATATCTTCCTTAAATGTCTTTGATAGTGATGACTATATCATTGCAAATTAGGAAATACGTTTAGCTTTCGCCGCAAAAAACATCCCAGTTCTTTCCTTACTGCAGACTGGCTATTTGTACTTATTCAAGCGAGAGTTATCTGAAACACATAATACCAAGAAATTTCAAACAAAAATTCTAAAAAGACTGAGGAAAATCAGCTCCTGAATAATATATCTAGTCTGACTCCATATCTACACAATATCTACATGTATATATCTAGTCTGACTCCATATCTACCCAATATCTACATGTATATATCTAGTCTGACTCCATATCTACCCAATATATCTGACACCATATCTCCATATCTACCCAATATATCTACCCAATATCTACATGTATATATCTAGTCTGACTCCATATCTACCCAATATCTACATGGATATATCTAGTCTGATCAATATCTACATGAATATATCTAGTCTGACTCTATATCTACCCAATATCTACATGTATGTATCTAGTCTGACTCCATATCTGTATATATCCCAATATCTACATGTATATATCTAGTCTGACTCCATATCTACCCAATATCTACATGTATATATCTAGTCTGACTTCATATCTACCCAATATCTACATGAATATATCTAGTCTGATGTTTATATCTAGTCTGACTTAATATCTACATGTTTATATGTAGTCTGACTTCATATCTACCCAATATCTACATGTATATATCTAGTCTGACTCCATATCTACCCAATATCTACATGTATATATCTAGTCTGACTCCATATCTACCTAATATCTACATGTATATATCTAGTCTGACTCCATATCTACCCAATATCTACATGTATATATCTAGTCTGACTCCATATCTACCCAATATCTACATGTATATATCTAGTCTGACACCATATCTACCCAATATCTACATGTATATATATAGTCTGACTGCATATCTACCCAATATCTACATGTATATATCTAGTCTGACACCATATCTACCCAATATCTACATGTATATATTTAGTCTGACTCCATATCTACCCAATATCTACTTGTATATATCTAGTCTGACTCCATATCTACCCAATATCTACATGTACATATCTAGTCTGACTCCATATCTAACCAATATCTACATGTATATATGTAGTCTGACTCCATATCTACACGATATCTACATGTATATATCTAGTCTGACTCCATATCTACCCAATATCTACATGTATATATCTAGTCTGACTCCATATCTACCCAATATCTACATGTATATATCTAGTCTGACACCATATCTACCCAATATCTACATGTATATATCTAGTCTGACTCCATATCTACCCAATATCTACATGTATATATCTAGTCTGACTCCATATCTACCCAATATCTACATGTATATATCTAGTCTGACTCCATATCTAGCCAATATTTACATGTATATATCTAGTCTGACTCCATATCTACATAATATCTACATGTATATATCTAGTCTGACACCATATCTACCCAATATCTACATGTATATATCTAGTCTGACTCCATATCTACCCAATATCTACATGTATATATCTAGTCTGACTCTATATCTACCCAATATCTACATGTATGTATCTAGTCTGACTCCATATCTACCTAATATCTACATATATATATCTAGTCTGACTCCATATCTACCCAATATCTACATATATATATCTAGTCTGACTCCATATCTACCCAATATCTACATGTATATATCTAATCTGACTCCATATCTACCCAATATCTACATGTATATATCTAGTCTGACTCCATATCTACCCAATATCTACATGTATATATCTAGTCTGACACCATATCTACCCAATATCTACATGTTTATATCTAGTCTGACTCCATATCTACACAATATCTACATATATATATCTAGTCTGACTCAATATCTACCCAATATTTACATGTATATAACTAGTCTGACTCCATATCTACCCAATATCTACATGTATATATCTAGTCTGACACCATATCTACCCAATATCTACATGTATATATCTAGTCTGACTCCATATCTACCCAATATCTACATGTATATATCTAGTCTGACTCCATATCTACCCAATATCTACATGTATATATCTAGTCTGAATCCATATCTACCCCATATCTACATGTATATATCTAGTCTGACTCCATATCTACCCAATATCTACATGTATATATCTAGTCTGACTCCATATCTACCCAATATCTACATGTATATATCTAGTCTGACACCATATCCACCCAAGATCTACATGTATATATCTAGTCTGACTCCATATCTACTCAATATCTATAGGTATATATCTAGTATAACTAAATATCTACATGTATATATCTAGTCTGATTAATATCTACATGTATATATCTAGTCTGACTCCATATCTACCCAATATCTACATGTATATATCTAGTCTGACTCCATATCTACAAAATATATACATGTATATATCTAGTCTGACTCCATATCTACCCAATATCTACATGTATATATCTAGTCTGACTCCATATCTACCCAATATCTACATGTATATATCTAGTCTGACTCCATATCTACCCCATATCTACATGTATATATCTAGTCTGACTCCATATCTACCCAATATCTACATGTATATATCTAGTCTGACTCCATATCTACCCAATAGCTACATGTATATATCTAGTCTGACTCCAATATCTACCATACCCAATATCTACATGTATATATCTACTCTGACTCCATATCTACCCAATATCTACATATATATATCTAGTCTGAATCCATATCTACCCAATATCTACATGTATATATCTAGTCTGACTCCATATCTACCCAATATCTACATGTATATATCTAGTCTGAATCCATATCTACCCCATATCTACATGTATATATCTAGTCTCTGACTCCATATCTACCCAGTATACATGTATATATCTAGTCTGACTCCATATCTACCCAATATCTACATGTATATATCTAGTCTGACTCCATATCTACCCAATATCTACATGTATATATCTAGTCTGACTCCATATCTACCCAATATCTACATGTATATATCTAGTCTGACTCCATATCTACCCAATATCTACATGTATATATCTAGTCTGACTCCATATCTACCCAATACCTACATGTATATATCTAGTCTGACTCCATATCTACCCAATATCTACATGTATATATCTAGTCTGACTCCATATCTACCCAATATCTACATGTATATATCTAGTCTGACTCCATATCTACCCAATATCTACATATATATATATAGTCTGACTCCATATCTACCCAGTACCTACATGTATATATCTAGTCTGACTCCATATCTACCCAATATCTACATGTATATATCTAGTCTGACTCCATATCTACACAATATCTACATGTATATATCTAGTCTGACTCCATATCTACCCAATATCTACATGTATATATCTAGTCTGACTTCATATCTACCCAATATCTACATGTATATATTTAGTCTGACACCATATCTACTCAATATCTACATGTATATATCTAGTCTGACTCCATATCTACCCAATATCTACATGTATATATTTAGTCTGACTCCATATCTACAAAATATATACATGTATATATCTAGTTTGACTGTATATCTACCCAATATCTACATGTACATATCTAGTCTGACTCCATATCTAACCAATATCTACATGTATATATCTAGTCTGACTCTATATCTACCCAATATCTACATCTATGTATCTAGTCTGACTCCATATCTACCTAATATCTACATATATATATCTAGTCTGAATCCATATCTACCCAATATCTACATGTATATATCTAGTCTGACTCCATATCTACCCAATATCTACATGTATATATCTAGTCTGACTCCATATCTACCCAATATCTACATATATATATCTAGTCTGACTCCATATCTACCCAATATCTACATGTATATATCTAGTCTGACTCCATATCTACCCAATATCTACATGTATATATCTAATCTGACTCCATATCTACCCAATATCTACATGTATATATCTAGTTTGACTTAATATCTACATGTATATATCTAGTCTGACTCCATATCTACCTAATATCTACATGTATATATCTAGTCTGACTCCATATCTACCCAATATCTACATGTATATATCTAGTCTGACTCCATATCTACCCAATATCTACATGTATATATTTAGTCTGACACCATATCAACTCAATATATACATGTATATATCTAGTCTGTCTGTATATATCTAGTCTCCATATCTACTCAATATCTACATGTATATATCTAGTCTGACTCCATATCTACCCAATATCTACATGTATATATGTAGTGTGACTCCATATCTACTCAATATCTACATGTATATCTCTAATCTGAATCCATATCTACCCAATATCTACATGTATGTATCTAGTCTGACTCCATATCTACCTAATATCTACATATATATTTCTAGTCTGACTCCATATCTACCCAATATCTACATGTATGTATCTAGTCTGCCTCTATACCTACCAAATATCTACATGTATATATTTAGTCTGAATCCATATCTACCCAATATCTACATGTATATATCTAGTCTGACTCCATATCTACCCAATATCTACATGTATATATCTAGTCTGACTCCATATCTACCCAATATCTACATGTATATATCTAGTCTGACTCCATATCTACCCAATATCTACATGTATATATCTAGTCTGACTCCATATCTACTCGATATATACATGTATATATCTAGTCTGACTCCATATCTACCCAATATCTACATGTATATATCTAGTCTGACTCCATATCTACACAATATCTACATGTATATATCTAGTCTGACACCATATCTACCCAATATCTACATGTATATATCTAGTCTGACTCCATATCTACCCAATATCTACATATATATATCTAGTCTGACTCCATATCTACCCAATATCTACATGTATATATCTAGTCTGACTCCATATCTACCCAATATCTACATGTATATATCTAGTCTGACTCCATATCTACCCAATATCTACATGTATATATCTAGTCTGACTCAATATCTACATGTATATATCTAGTCTGACTCCATATCTACCTAATATCTACATGTATATATCTAGTCTGACTCCATATCTACCCAATTTCTACATATATATATCTAGTCTTCAATATCTACCCAATATCTACATGTATATATCTAGTCTGACTCCATATCTACCCAATATCTACATGTATATATCTAGTCTGAATCCATATCTACCCCATATCTACATGTATATATCTAGTCTGAATCCATCTCTACCCAATATCTACATGTATATATCTAGTTTCCATATCTACCCAATATCTACATGTACATATCTAGTCTGACTCCATATCTAACCAATATCTACATGTATATATGTAGTCTGACTCCATATCTACACGATATCTACATGTATATATCTAGTCTGACTCCATATCTACCCAATATCTACATGTATATATCTAGTCTGACTTCATATCTACCCAATATCTACATGTATATATTTAGTCTGACTCCATATCTACCCAATATCTACATGTATATATCTAGTCTGAATCCATATCTACCCAATATCTACATGTATATATCTAGTCTGACTCCATATCTACCCAATATCTACATGTATATATCTAGTCTGAATCCATATCTACCCCATATCTACATGTATATATCTAGTCTGAATCCATCTCTACCCAATATCTACATGTATATATCTAGTCTGACTTCATATCTACCCAATATCTACATGTAGATATTTAGTCTGACACCATATCAACTCAATATATACATGTATATATCTAGTCTGACTCCATATCTACCCAATATCTACATGTATATATCTAGTCTGACTCCATATCTACCCAATATCTACATGTATATATCTAGTCTGACTCTATATATACCCAAAATCTACATGTATATCTCTAGTCTGAATCCATATCTACCCAATATCTACATGTATATATCTAGTCTGACTCCATATCTACCCAGTACCTACATGTATATATCTAGTCTGACTCCATATCTACACAATATCTATAGGTATATATCTAGTCTGACTAAATATCTACATGTATATATCTAGTCTGACTTAATATCTACATGTATATATCTAATCTGACTCCATATCTACCCAATATCTACATGTATATATCTAGTCTGACTCAATATCTACATGTATATATCTAGTCTGACTCCATATCTACCCAATATCTACATGTATATATCTATGTATATATCTATGTATATATCTCCATATCTACCCAATATCTACATGTATATATCTAGTCTGACTCCATATCTACCCAATATCTACATGTATATATCTAGTCTGACTCCATATCTACCCAATATCTACATGTATATATCTAGTCTGACTCCATATCTACACAATATCTACATGTATATATCTAGTCTGACACCATATCTACCCAATATCTACATGTACATATCTAGTCTGACTCCATATCTACCTAATATCTACATGTATATATCTAGTCTGACTCCATATCTACCCAATTTCTACATATATATATCTAGTCTGTCTCTATATCTACCTAATATCTACATGTATATATCTAGTCTCTATATCTACCCAATATCTACATGTATATATCTAGTCTGACTCCATATCTACCCAATATCTACATGTATATATCTAGTCTGACTCCATATCTACCCAATATCTACATATATATATCTAGTCTGACTCCATATCTACCCAATATCTACATGTATATATCTAGTCTGACTTCATATCTACCCAATATCTACATGAATATATCTAGTCTGACTCCATATATATCCAATATATACATGTTTATATCTAGTCTGACTACATATCTACCCAATATCTACATGTATATATCTAGTCTGACACAATATCTACCAAATATCTACATGCATATATCTAGTCTGACTCCATATCCACCCAATATCTACATGTATATATCTAGTCTGACTCCATATCTACACAATATCTACATGGATATATCTAGTCTGACTCCATATCTACCCAATATCTACATGTATATATCTAGTCTGAATCCATATCTACCCAATATCTACATGTATATATCTAGTCTGACTCCATATCTACACAATATCTACATGTATATATCTAGTCTGACTCCATATCTACCCAATATCTACATGTATATATCTAGTCTGACTCCATATCTACCCAATACCTACATGTATATATCTAGTCTGACTCCATATCTACCCAATATCTACATGTATATATCTAGTCTGAATCCATATCTACCCCATATCTACATGTATATATCTAGTCTGAATCCATATCTACCCAATATCTACATGTATATATCTAGTCTGACTCCATATCTACCCAATATCTACATGTATATATATAGTCTGACTCCATATCTACCCAATATCTACATGTATATATCTAGTCTGACTCCATATCTACCCAATATCTACATGTATATATCTAGTCTGACACAATATCTACCAAATATCTACATGCATATATCTAGTCTGACTCCATATCCACCCAATATCTACATGTATATATCTAGTCTGACTCCATATCTACACAATATCTACATGTATATATCTAGTCTGACTCAATATCTACATGTATATATCTAGTCTGACTCCATATCTACCTAATATCTACATGTATATATCTAGTCTGACTCAATATCTACATGTATATATCTAGTCTGACTCTATATCTACCCAATATCTACATGTATGTATCTAGTCTGACTCCATATCTACCTAATATCTACATATATATATATATATAGTCTGACTCCATATCTACCCAATATCTACATGTATACATCTAGTCTGACTCAATATCTACATGTATATATCTAGTCTGACTCCATATCTACCCAATATCTACATGTATATATCTAGTCTGACTCCATATCTACCCAATATCTACATGTATATATCTAGTCTGACTCCATATCTACCCAATATCTACATGTATATATCTAGTCTGACACCATATCTACCCAAGATCTACATGTATATATCTAGTCTGACTCCATATCTACACAATATCTATAGGTATATATCTAGTCTGACTAAATATCTACATGTATATATCTAGTCTGACTTCATATCTACCCAATATCTACATGTATATATCTAGTCTGATCAATATCTACATGAATATATATAGTCTGACTCTATATCTACCCAATATCTACATGTATATATCTAGTTTGACTTAATATCTACATGTATATATCTAGTCTGACTCCATATCTACCTAATATCTACATGTATATATCTAGTCTGACTCCATATCTACCCAATATCTACATGTACGTATCTAGTCTGCCTCCATATCTACCAAATATCTACATGTATATATTTAGTCTGAATCCATATCTACCCAATATCTACATGTATATATCTAGTCTGACTCCATATCTACTCAATATCTACATGTATATATCTAGTCTGACTCCATATCTACTCAATATCTACATGTATATATCTAGTCTGACTCCATATCTACCCAATATTTACATGTATGTATCTAGTCTGACTTCATATCTACTCAATATGTACAGTTGTATATCTAGTCTGACTCCATATCTACTCAATATCTACATGTATATATCTAGTCTGACTCCATATCTACCCAATATTTACATGTATATATCTAATCTGACTCCATATCTACCCAATATCTACATGTATATATCTACTCCATATCTACCCAATATCATGTATATATCTATATACCCAATATACATGTATATATCTAGTCTGACTCCATATCTACCCAATATCTACATGTATATATCTAGTCTGACTCCATATCTACCTAATATCTACATGTATATATCTAGTCTGACTCCATATCTACCCAATTTCTACATATATATATAGATAGTCTGTCCCTATATCTACCCAATATCTACATGGATATATCTAGTCTGATCAATATCTACATGAATATATCTAGTCTGACTCCATATCTACCCAATATCTACATGTATATATCTAGTCTGACACCATATCTACCCAATATCTACATGTATATATCTAGTCTGACTCCATATCTACACAATATCTACATGTATATATCTAGTCTGACTCCATATCTACCCAATATCTACATGTATATATCTAGTCTGACTCCATATCCACCCAATATCTACATGTATATATCTAGTCTGACTCCATATCTACTCAATATCTACATGTATATATCTAGTCTGACTCCATATCTACCTAATATCTACATGTATATATTTAGTCTGACTCCATATCTACCCAATATCTACATGTATATATCTAGTCTGACTCCATATCTACCCAATATCTACATGTATATATCTAGTCTGACTCCATATCTACAAAATATCTACATGTATATATCTAGTCTGACTCCATATCTACCCAATATCTACATGTATATATCTAGTCTGAATCCATATCTACCCCATATCTACATGTATATATCTAGTCTGACTCCATATCTACCCAATATCTACATGTATATATCTAGTCTGACTCAATATCTACATGTATATATCTAGTCTGACTCCATATCTACCCAATATCTACATGTATATATTTAGTCTGACTCCATATCTACTCAATATCTACTTGTATATATCTAGTCTGACTCCATATCTAGCCAATATCTACATGTATATATCTAGTCTGACTCCATATCTACCCAATATCTACATGTATATATTTAGTCTGACACCATATCTACTCAATATCTACATGTATATATCTAGTCTGACTCCATATCTACAAAATATATACATGTATATATCTAGTCTGACTCCATATCTACCCAATATCTACATGTATATATCTAGTCTATATGACTCCATATATATCTAGTCTGACTCGATATATACATGTATGTATCTAGTCTGACTCCATATCTACTCCATATCTACATGTATATATCTAGTCTGACTCAATATCTAAATGAATATATCCAGTCTGACTCCATATCTACTCTATATCTACATGTATATATATAGTCTGACACCATATCTACCCAATATCTACATGTATATATCTAGTCTGACAACATATCTACCCATTATCTATATGTATATATCTAGTCTGACTCCATATCTACCCAATATCTACATGTATATATCTAGTCTGACTCCATATCTACCCAATATCTACATGTAGATATCTAGTCTGACACCATATGTACCCAATAGATGGCTTTATATTTAGCTATGTAGATACCTGTATCTAGCGTGACGTCATATCAACCCTCCTGCGATGACCCGATACCTACATGTAAACAGAACCAGCGTTTAATGCAAACTGATGTTATATAAAGAATGCAAAAAATATTTTCTGATCCCAAATGCTTGTTTAATCATTTGTTTGTATGTGACAAACAAATGTCTTCGGACAATTTTTCCAGAAGATGATTCCTTGCATAACGATATCACAAACCAATACATGAACTTCAGGAAACATAAGCTTTAACATAGTGCTTAAGCACTCTTACGATTCAAATACCACCCAAATACGTATATTGATAGTTTGATCATCAGTGTGAACTTCGGAACTTGTGTAAGTGTATTTTATACACATTACGCAAAAATTATCTTCCTGGTGAAAGAACTCGATACATCGAAAAGTTCGATCTATAAAACTTCGATTCATAAAGGGGTAAGTTAGTATTTATATATAGGAATTTAAAATTCGGGATCGGACAAAAACTTCGATATATCGCGAAATTCGAATAATCGAAGTTTGATTCATAGAAGTTTTATTGTTTGCAATTTGATAGATGATATTGCGGGATTTCGAGTAATTTACCTTTGAAATGTTAAGTTACGGATATATGTACTTATATATAACGAATAGATAGTGTAACGTAGGACGAGCGGCGAGAAGCTACCAGGAAAATGAAACAATACCATTATAAAGATTAACAATTTATTTACAACATGAACGTAAACAAAGCACACTCACACATTCCCTCAGATTCACACAAAAGATTACACTTCAGTATTACACAAAGTCTCTGTTGATCACCCCTCAACGGTCCTTCACACCAGGAATGAAAAGTTCAAGAAAACCCCCAAATACTGGTTCACTGGAGACAGAGGATTCCTATCCAGACAACTGACGAACTACTACCGCAGTAGTACTCTGGCGCTGTGCGTGCCACACAAAATTCTCAAGCAGAGTAGAGCTCACAGTTATAGATGCCATATCTGTACCGCTATGCTCCTCGGAACGTGTACCCCAATGCCAAACCTGTAGTTCCCGTGATTGGCTGACCTTACTGTCTGCTAAGGCCCTGGTGCCGAATCTCACTGATAAAACCGTCGTGGCCTTGATGAGGTAGCTGGTGTCGTTGTGACCGGTGGGAAAAGCTTAAAAGAATAGTAACGAAGATTGACTCGCATACAACACTTGCACATTATTATGACACAATCAACTACTATTATAAATGAAATTATCCCCAGAAATACTCATAAATTACACAGTACATGATACATTTCGAAGAGTTATAAAGGTAATAACATAATGAACGACTAATGCAGGCTCAGAATAACATAACGACCATCTAGCAAACAATGTATGAGACATTATACGGCAACTCACGGCTTCCATACTTTTTTCAAACACGCATACGTTCTCACCTGAGTATTCTATACGCTTATAAAATACATATAACTTATAATAACTGGAAGAAGTTATAGAAACTGCTACAATAATAACATTCCTAGCAAATACTAAGATACAATCTAAGAAAGGACACCCTAGTGTAGCCTTATACATAAAAACAACAATGCTACGCATGACTGAGCCGCACAAACAACGAGTGTTTATCAAAGATATTTATTAAGAAAAAGGCTAAGAAAGCAATAATGCGAAGAAAGAGATATTAAGATAGACTTACCACAGTCTGCAATCTGTGCCTGTATATTTTCCTTGTAGTGGTTACATCGGGTAAATAACCCGTAAACAACCCCTGCGGGATTCACGCGACCTCCATGAACTCCCACTCACCTGGTCACACGCACAAGTACGGTCGCTCGACAGGGATAACGAAAATACCGAACGTAGACAACAGCATATACATACATACGACGTGACAGATAGTTTAGGATGTTCGGCTACCGATTTTGTATGTCAAAGTTGTAAAATTAGGTCATGCGATTCTAAGTACAGAGCATAATTTGAAGGGCTTCTTGGCTTAGATAATCGTATTTTTGCATATATTTAGATTTTTCTGGATGTATATAAATGCATTCGGGTCGTTAACACCATCTTGGGTCAGCCAGTTCGACAGTTAGCAAGATAAATACATGTCAAGATGTCATAGAGGCCAAACAAAATGGCAGCTCACCCGGTCCAGTAAGACTTTCATCTGATATGAGCGGGGCTCGCGAGTGGATACATGTACAGGCTATTCGACAGTGTCAAATCTAACTTATAGCAAAAACAATTTGACCCCCAAAATCGATTATTATCAAACTAGTGATGAAATATTTCGGAAACCCTGGCGACAGGCAGAAGATCAAGTATGTTTAAAGATATCGACATTTCGGATTTTCTCAGTTTCAATATCACTTTCGGAATCACGAATGCATCAGTGGTGAAGGAATGGGGATTTCAAAATATCGCTCATGTTTAAGTCTCCTACCCTGATGGTAAGACGTTAAGCGGGGTATTTGTGGTCGGTTAGCAAGAGGGTCCATATCAACAAAATACAAAATTACAAATGTAATTGATAAAAAGCAAAGCAATTTGGGACCCTTGTCTTAAGGTTATCAACAGCAGAAAAAAAAAAACGCCACTCTCTTCTGCGGAGCCTAATGATCTGTGAAACTTATCCGAGCTGGAAATGAAGCTTTAAAAGTGACCGGAAAGATATGGACGTAATCTTTTGAGACAGGACAAGGGTATGGACACCATTCATGTTATCAGATCCTGACGAGGATTGTGATCAAAGTACGGTTCAACTTGAGATTTTGCGGAGTGGTTTATGCGCAATAAAACTTTGATGCTCGTTTCTATGAGATCTTGTGGTGATTCGGTAATATCGACCCGAATCCGAATGGCAATATATTTAAGTGAAAGTGCATCATTTCACAGCAATGTTCTATATCTCATATTAGTATTACGGGTATTTTCTTGTAGAATTCACATGGTTCCCAGTGACAGCTAATTTGGTTTCAAATTTATAATAACGGAAAATGAGAATATATGAAATCCAAAATAAAGGACCATTTGATTTGTTGTCCATAAGAAGGTATGACATAAAAAGTTTTATTGGTCACAATAAAGGTGGACATTGTATTCCTGCATTTTGAGTCATAACATCCCCCCACTGCCTGCCCCCCCCCCCCCCCCCCCCAAAAAAAAAGAAAAAAAAAATGTATCCATTATGCCCACTCGTGAAGTAGATATATAACGTTAACGGTTACTTAGGAGATGACATAAAAATCAATGCTAATGTGTTAACCGTATATCTTCGTTTTGTCAAAACATCTTATATTTTCCCCGCTAATATCTTAATTATGGAAAAAAAATTGATGTCCCTTTTATCGCTTATTAAGTCATGCTTCTGTCACTACGAGGGTGTTAACCATCTGCAATCTTATCTTCTCAAGATTTAATAAGAGCTGGTTCATATCAGCAGAAATTCTAATAAAATTGATTTATTACAAAAATACAGCACATCACTTATAGATGACATAATAATTAACATTGATTTTTAGTTTTGTGTGCCAAAATCTCGATATGAATTAATTTACTGTCAAGTTGATGATAGGAACCCCTTCGATAAGCTGGAAAATAAAGTCCGGATGTTACCACGATTCCGGATTTTATAGTCACCCTGCTGACACCATGATATCATTGTAATCTCACAGTCGGGTCTGTTCGGTAATTTGTATTTTCGTTTGATATCTCAATTTTATAGGAACATGCCTTCTAACCATAGGTTAGGTATAAAATGGCACCACAGCTACCATCGTAAGATAAAGTTAGTGTGAAGATTTTAATTAGCAGATGCGACGAGACCGGAAATGACTCTTTTTCGCTACACGCGGTAATTCTATTGTAAATTAATAGGGCGTAATATTCAGATAGGAGATCCCACCAATTGGTCACAGTTTGGGAGCTTGTATGTAAAAGAAATGATTTGGTTTGAAGATTATGTAAAAAAAACTACTCCGGTAAAAAATTTAATAAGATTTGAGAAAGTTGAAAAGTATTTAAAGTCAAGCATTCACGGATTAACACAAAAACCTTGGGTAGATCGAAATGACTCTAAGCAAATCCGGAATGATGCTGTACTAATCCGCATTCGATCCGCCGACATCCGATTAATTGTGACTTACAGTGTTGTGAAAGTCTTCTATTTAACCAAATTCGATATTGGCAGGACGCAATGTATCAATAGGGAAGAGTACAATCATACCTGTAGTGATCCGTCGCATCCTCATAACTCAGCATTTCTGCAACAGTCTCTTGCTCCTCCACCCCAAAAAAAGGCGAAAATGGAAACAGCACAAGCCCACAGAATGAACCAGAAGAAGTCTACTCTCTAACCCATACCAAAATACAGTATCTGTAACCATTTACGGCTCGTGTCGTCCAGTTGCGATCCCCTCTCTCCGTTGTGTATTTAAACATTCTTTTATTACATGAACGACTATTTCTGAAACTGAACCCATTTCAATGAAATTTTGCAGAATTTATCCATACTTTCTACCGCCTACGCTGTACCCTTTACTATCTACCCTGTATCCTGTGCTCTCTATATATCCATGTAACCTCTACCCCCTCTCATCCCCTACCCTATATCCCCCATCCCTATGCCCTTTATTATATACCCACTACTCTGTACCTTGTACCAACTATATATTCCCCTACCATCTACCCTTTACCCCTTACCCAATAACCTCTACCCCCCAACCCAAAATACAGTATCTTGAAACTTTCAAATTTTTCTATGAACTCATATTTCAGATTCAGATATTTCGCTCAGTCACGCGTATTACGTGAAAGAGAGGTCATTTACATAACAAAATTGGGTAATTTATAACCCGAAATACAGTATCATAACTGTTAACAGCTCATGTCGACCTGTACTGATTCCATTTCTCCGTTGTGCATCTACATTTTTTTTAATATTTGCGAGCATTTCTGGAAATCCACTGAACATATTTCAATGGAATTCTGAAGAGTTTGTCCATGTTACTAACCTCTACCCTCTTCTCCCTCCCCTCTACCTAAAATAACGTCTTTAACCGTTTATATGTCATGACGGCCTGTTGTGATAGCATTTTTCTGTCATACGTATATAAATATATTTGTTTTTTGTTGTTTTTTTTTTAATTTACGACTATTTTTGGAAAACAACTGAGCCCAATTCAATGAAATTCTGCAGAACTATTCTTACCCATACCCACTACTCCCTACCCACAATACAGTACTTTGAACCTTTTACATGTCATGTCGACCGGAAACTGAGCCTATTTCAATAGAAGTTGGTAGAATTTATCCAAATCATATACCCTATACCCTGCACCCTCTACACCATAACATGTGTACTTTATTCTCTACTCCTTACCTTCTAACCTCTACCCCCTTCCCTCTACCCTCTAACCTTTTACCCCCACGCACTTCCCACTACCCGGTACTTTCTCTTCTTACGATATGCAACATTCGATATTCAGAATTCAAATGTTTCCCACCAGGAAATGCGATACAATCTTAATATCTGAACGTTGCGTACCACAACATACATTGTACAACAGCATTTAACATTCAGAGCTGAATGCACTGCGACATACATGTACAACTTCAATATTCAGAATTTTTATATTGTAAATTGTGAACTATGACATACATTTAGAACTTGAATGTGGCATCCCACGATAAATAACATTCAGAATGATAACATTGCATAACTTGACATAAAGTACGGCATACAGACCCTCGCACATCTATGACCAAGTGTTAAACAAAGCTTAGCCAAATTGACTACTGTATATTTTTATCATCGTATGTATCTCGGATCTATAATCTCTTTACCATCTCGTCACACTATTTTCGACTTAGTGTACATAGGATCATAGTACAGCTGAAAAAGCTGGTCTATTCCCTCCCATCTCTTCATTACATACGTCAGTGCTAGCACGCTCCATATTTGTCTGATGGAGGTGACCGTGTAGTCATCGTCATTCTGCTGGTTGTGTTATGAAAACTTCTTCTCCAAATGTAATCGTGTCTGAGTTACAGACAATACTGTGTTATATACTACTGTAGCTATGCCTGGGTACAAAATAACGTGAGTGAAAGAAGTGAATATGAACTGATATTCACAATACACGTGTAGTTTATACGTACAGTATATTTACTTCTAAATGAACAGCTGCATTTTAGATGAAACAATTTACTTAAAAAAACGAAAAATAAAAGAGACAACAGTCTTTTTTCATGGGGTCACACGTTCGATTCCTTAAATTGTTATGTTTTTCCTTGTATAATTTAATAATTCATCTATTTATTCATTTTTTTGATAAACTAGTTCTAGCAGTGAGTTTAACTCATCCTTAATTAAACATTTGCCTCGTGGTGACTATGAATACATGCTTTTAGATAGATCCTGGGTATGAACTGAAACAAGTACTCCGGTACAGTCAAGCTCATTACGTCTTTGGAATATCTTACTGGTGAATATTCTGTTATGACATAATGAAACATAGATAGTTGCAATCAAATTAAAAATCGTCAGGCTAAAATTCAAGGTCATAAGAACTGAATTGAAAGTCAAATGTCGATCTATATTTCATGGCCAAATCGTTTTTTTTTTTTTTTTCTTTATTTTTTTTTTTTTTTGCATAAATCGATAAACAATTTCATATCAGAGTAACACTTAGGTTTAGTGTCCGACAAGATTCTGGACCCTAAATACAAATATAATAATATTGAGTTGCTACTCCGATGAATCGTGTTAATCGAGAAGTAATAATACACACAAAGATATGGAGGTCCTCTATTTCTAATCAAAACATTCTCCTTTGTTTTGTTATATTTTTCTCCATTGTGTCCCGTCCCTCATTCCCCGGGGAGGGGGCATATCCACCACCGTTTACACAAAATTGGTTTCCTTTTCACTAAGGCTTAACTATTTGATCTTTTACTAATTTAGTAAAACATGTAGATATTTATAGGAAATGTTGGCAGAAGTCGGACGACGGACAGACGCCGGACGATTGATGCCGCGCTATCCCTATAGCTCACCTGCTCACTTTTTTTTCTGCTGACAGATTTTCATTCCTAAAAGCAGTCAATATTTTGCACGTTGTACCAAGGACATATGAAAACAACTTCTCGCAAGGATTTCCGAAATCACATATAGAGTTTACTTTTCATGTTTACTATGAAAAAACATCTCAATTTAAGTCATAAAACCTAACTGGATAATTGACACCAAGATTGTGCATTCTCAGAGGAGATTTTTAAACTTCGCCCTTATGCGTTTTTGAATCCGAATGGGTTTTTTTTTTTTTTGATTCACTCTCAGCTGAAACAATCACCAATGTACCCGTTGAATGACAAATGATTAATTCGAAAAACCACTGAGCCCAATTAAATGAAATTCGGCAGAACGTTTTCTTACCCACTACCCACTACCCTCTACCCACTACCCTTTACCCACTACCCTCTACCCAAAAACAGTACTGTGAACCTTGTACATGTCATGTCGACCGGAAACTGAGCCTATTTCAATAAAAGTTTGCAGAATTTATCCAAACCATGTACCCTGTACCCTTAATTATTGGTATCTATACGGATTTACAAATATGATTAAATCTTCTTAATATATGAAGAAAAACGTGAAAATAAATAAAAGCATGTCTAGAACGGCCGGGGATGCCCTCTACCCCCCCCCCCCCAAAGGGACAAATCAGCCCCAACCCTCTACCCCCAAAGGAACCATTAAGCCCCAACCCAACCCCCCCCAAAGGAACCAGTCAGCCCCAACCCTCTACCCACAAAGGAACCATTCAGCTCCCCCCCAAGGAACCATTCAGCCCCCCCCCAAAGGAACCATTCAGCCCCAACCCTCTACCCCCAAAGGGACCATTCAGCCCCAACCCTCTACCCCCCAAAGGGACCATTCAGCCCCAACCCTCTACCCCCAAAGGGACCATTCAGCCCCAACCCTCTACCCCATAGGGACCATTCAGCCCCAACCCTCTACCCCCAAAGGGACCATTCAGCCCCAACCCTCTACCCCCCAAAGGGACCATTCAGCCCCCCCCCCCCCCCCAGGAACCATTCAGCCCCAACCCTCTACCCCCAACGGGACTATTCAGCCCCAGCCCTCTACCCCCAAAGGGACCATTCAGCCCCAACCCTCTACCCCCAAAGGGACCATTCAGCCCCAGCCCTCTACCCCCAAAGGAACCATTCAGCCCCAACCCTCTACCCCCAAAGGGACCATTCAACCCCAGCCCTCTACCCCCAAAGGGACCATTCAGCCCCAACCCTCTACCTCCAAAGGGACCATTCAGCCCCAGCCCTCTACCCCAAAGGAACCATTCAGCCCCAACCCTCTACCCCCAAAGGGACCATTCAGCCCCAGCCCTCTACCCCCAAAGGGACCATTCAGCCCCAAGCCTCTACCCCCAAAGGGACCATTCAGCCCCAGCCTTCTACCCCCAAAGGGACCATTCAGCCCCAGCCCTCTACCCCCAAAGGGACCATTCAGCCCCAGCCCTCTACCCCCAAAGGGACCATTCAGCCCCAATCTTCCACTCCCAAGGGGACCATTCAGCCCCCAGCCCTCTACCCCCAAAGGAGCCATTCAGCCCCCAGCCCTCTACCCCCCAAAGGAGCCATTCAGCCCCCAGCCATGGACCGCGAACAAATGCTCAATGGTCCGTTTTTAACATTCAATATTAAACAAGGAAGCGATGAAATATCCAATTTACAACGAAAATGAAATTGTTTTTAGCCGCCTCTTAGTATTGGACCCGATTGACCTTTGAATCCCATTGCAGTAATGGAATTGATCAAACATGCATGTCATGTGTGATGCCAGGTTTGAGAAAAGGGGATAGACGGTAGAGGAAAGGGGTAGAGGGCAGAGGGTAGGGGGTACAGCGTAGGGGGTAAGGACTAATTGGTAGGGGGCACATGGTGCAGGCCAGGGAGTAGAGGTTAGAGGGTAGGGGGTACAGGGTAGATGATGGAGAGTAGAGGGGTACAGATTAGAGGGTAACGGGCACAGAGTAGAGGGTAGATGAAAGGGGTAGGGGGTAGAGAGTAGGGATTAAGGACTAGAGGGTAGGGAGTAGGGGGTTCAGGGTGCAGGGCAGGAAGTACAGGGAACAGGGTAGGGGGTAAAGGGTACAGTGTTGGGGTTGAGGTTAGAGAGTATGGGGTACAGGGTAGATGATAGAGAGTAGAGAGGTACAGGTTAGACGGTAGGGAGAAGGGGGTAGAGGGTACGGTGTTGCTGGTAGAGATAAGGAGTAGATGATAGGTTGTAGACAGTAGAGGGTAGGGGGTAGAGGTTTGGACAGATAACTCTTTTCCCTGATAAGGCCGACATTATTGCTAATACAATGAGAAGTAATAAATTATAGATAATTCATTGTTATACAAAATGATTTGCTGTTATGATAATTTGATTGATTGAATTGCCCAAAAAACATAAAGCTCCTTAAATGCAAATAAATCTAGAGTATAGATATTATGTCTCTTTGATCATGTGGTGATTGGAATATACTTCCTGTTTCGCTCAGATCATAATTGATCGGTCAGCTTTTTGGGTCTTTGGACGGAACTGAGATATCTACATGAACAGAAGTGACTGTCACATAACACGAATAGAAGAATTTGGGACAATATAATTATATCATGATAGTGTCAATATTTTCTGTGGGATCGGAATCATGACACCTTGTATTTTGTAAAACCCTGCATAATTTCTATATTTATATTTTTTTTTCAAACCGATCCCGTCTTAATTCAAAATGTTAAAAGCTGATCACTAAACACTTCAACTTCAAAACGGACCCATTAACATACGAATAGATTCCAGAGGCGTTTAGGCGCCCAGCGTTCGTTTGATCTTTATTTGGTTTTCAAAAGTTGTTTCCTTCCCATCCTTTAGAAAAGGCAATAATGATTTTAAAATTTTTGAATCAGCATGATTTTATGTCGGCCATTTTGTTTTTCCGATCAGTTCCTTGTTCAAATTCACCATTTGAATTCTGAATGTTGTACTTGTATATGGCACGTCGATTGCTGAGTCAACTTCACGCATTAAGAAGGGCATGGATTTGCGTTCAAACAACGACTGGAAATATAAATCAATAGTAACCCGTGAGCTGTAAACGGTTCAATATACAGCATTTCGGGTAGGAGGTAGAGGGTGTGGGGTAGAGGGTAGAGTGCATAAATAAACCATGCAAAATTTCATTAAAATGGGTTCAATTTAAGAAATTGTCCCAAATGTAGTTAGAAATATATGTGTGTATATATATATAGTAACCCGTGAGCTGTTATATATATACATAAACGCACGACGGAGAGAGGGATCGCAACAGGTCGACAAGGCCTGTAAATGGTTCAAGATATTGTATTTTGGCTATAGGTAGGGAATAAGGGGTATAGGTAGTGGGTAAATGGGTGGATGGTAGAGAGTGGATGGGTGGAGGGTAGAGGAAAGGGGGTAGGGGGTATACATTCTGCACAAAATCATTGAAATAGATTCAGTTTCAGAAATAGTCCCAGATGTGATACCTACATATATATATATATAAACCCACGACGGCGAGATCTGATCGCAACATAATCTGTAAATGGTTAAAGATACTGTGTTAAGGGTAGGGGGTAGGGATGGGAGGTTACAGAGTAGGGAGTAAAGGGTAGTAAGTATAGGGTAAGGTGTAGAGGTTAGAGGTTGGAGATCAGAGGGTACTAACGTCAGGTAAATAGCAAATCAAATCAGTACAAAAGGAAGTGTTCTTGACCTTTTTATGACCTTTATGATATTGGTTAGTCTTATACAGGCTGAAATACTAGATAAATTAAAACTAGTGTAAACGTACATATGAATAGGAGTGTAGATCTGGTTGGGTTTCGTATTTTTCAGGGTTGAACTTATTCTGTCGATAATGTTTGATGATAAACCATGAATTATCACTATCAGAAACTCTTTTTAACGAAAATATCTCAACGCCATTTATGTTTACACAATGTGATATCCTCACATTCTACAGCTTTAGACAGCTGATGTGGAATATAGCATACTCTATTTATGGGCTCTCCGATGCCCCTTTTCAGAAGACATACGAGAAACCACTTATTCTTCAACATCATATATTCATGTTTCCTTGGAGTGTTTTATTTCATTAATATTGTGGTACACGGCTAACGTTGATACTATCTCGGTTGTCATATTGAGAACATAGCATGGCACAGATATTGGTATTTAGGTGATCATCATTGGGATTGAGTATCTTACCGTTCATGAACATATTGGCTTTTTCTTATAGCCAATACGATTATATTTATCTCTTTTCATATTTTCACCGAATCTTGCTTCGAAGTACCAATTTGAAATGTATGTTTTTAAAGTTGATAACATTCTTGTTGTAATACTTCTTATTGTTTATATAGAAGTGAAATACGTAAAAACGGGTGTCAGTTTTCAGAATTATATTTCGAGTATTTCAGCTTTATTTACGGAAACAAAAAAAAATAATCAATGATGCAAATGAGTTTTACAAATTGTGTCATGGTAAATTATGATTATTGAAAAGAAGAAGAAGAAATAGATGAAGAAGAAGAAACGAATCCCTTTCTCCCCTCACATAAACACTCATTAAACGTTTTTTTTTATCGTTTTTTGAATCACTATAAATTAAAGCTAGGTCAAACAAAGACATTACTGTTCTCTCGCAGGATAAAGGTCTATTCTTATCAACCTTAGCAACGAAAACAACCTTTAAAGCACGTACATCTATAAGCAAACACATGAAATAAAAAATACGCCGGAAACAGTGAGAAAAAATATCTCGAAACAGCTTCGGGAAAGAAGTTATCTTCGTAACATATGCATTCGGGTATTTACCGTTTTTTGTTTCTATTTAACTCCTAACGTGGAAGATATCCCGTTTATCGGTCCCTAACTTAAATATCACGATTGCTACTGTTACGTGCTATTTATGGCGATGGGTGTTCGCTGAAAGCTGTCTTCACGTGTCTAATCGGTCTTCTTGAATTATGAAATAAATACTAAAACTAATGGATTAAAACAAACATAAAACCTTATCTTACAGGATTTTTAAATAAAGACAAATTTCAACAGATGTAAGGATGAACGAATTACAATACTTCTGAAATAAAGTTCGATTTCTTTTGGAAAATTTTAGTGGAATAAAGCTGATTTAAGAATTTAACCCCTGATACAATGTATGTTCAGTTAGCTTGATGAAAAGCAAAAAAAAAAAAAAAAATTGATTTCCTTCGCAAATATTATTTATCTAAAAATATATATGTTGATGTTAATAAGCATAGTGAAGTTCTAGGATAAGGACGGCGAAATTTATTTCAATCTTTTGCGACAATGTTTTTGTGATAAAATTTGCCATCCACTTGATAGCCTAACCATGCCTTAGCTAATGCATTCTGGCTAGTATTGATACACTGGCGATCAATCACGTGAGCACGCGACAGCAAGTGACCTAAGAAACAACAAACGACAATAAAACTGAATTAAATTGGCGAACAAGTCACGATGGAAGGTCGATGTAAAAAGAGTAAATAAAAAGAAACGCGGTATAAATTATCCGGAATCGTTCTTCCTACGGATTACGAAGCTAAGATAGTGCCCTGCCCTAAAACTTTAAGGTCGTATTAATCCCATTGGTTTGTAGTAGTATTGTAACGTAGATCGTTCACGTAGTTTTACACACTTCAATTCTTTATACTAATATCTGTCTATAATGATTTCGTTTGAGCTATCCAGGTTCCCTATTAATTAATTAAACGGCATGGTAACGTCCATCCCTTTTCAGCGTTATCTTTAATTGGCGATTTCTATGGTAGAACCTGGTGTGATATACATTTTCATTCTTTCTCAGTAACTCAGGAAAATTCTAACTATCTGAAATTTGATATTTAAAACTATTTACCTTTTGGCTTTACAATCCACGGTTATGTTAGCATTATTGAAAAAATAACACCTTGTACCAAATGCTTGCATTTCGGGTGTCGTCGATGAATCAGAATACGCTTACTCTTCCGGAACACATGGTCTTATTATCCAGAGTCTTTGTGTAAACTTTTTTTGTTTATGTTTTGTCCTAGTTTTATAGAATCTGAGTTTTGGTTATGATTATGTTGACATGTTGGTATTTTCTTAATGTTTTTAAACCAGCTTTCTCTTTTGATTTGCTCCACTAGGGCATCGATGTAGAATATTCTTGATCAGCTGCAACGCACGTTGCTTTGTGCTATTTTTGAGTTATTAATATCTCGATCACAATTCCACCTAGTACAAGTTATGGACAACCATAAAAGAAGATTTTTATCAAACACTATTTTATCTTGGTCCAATATAAATTTATTCTTCATCAGCTCAACTATAGGTCCTGGGCATACTGATGTTACCTTTGTTTGGGTAGGTGTTGAAGCATTGGATAGCACCCGAAGCGACATTGTACGAGCATATACCAATATCTTCTAATCTAAGCCGAGACCTCCCTTGCAAATTTGCCTCTGCATTATATAGATATCTGTTATAAAATGTCTTTTCCAGTCCGCCTCTGGAGACAATCTCGTCCGGTGCAAAACAACTAACGATTTGAAAACAGCCCTTCCTCGTGTACAGTGCTCTCTGTAATGAAACCATTTTAAATACCGATTAATTCCATAGTAAACTGCGTGAACTTGTCTTAAATCACCACTTTCAGACACATCTAGCACACGAGTTCCTTGATTTGTTTAAACAATTTATCACAGTTTCTCTCTTACTTACACAACATAGTAAATGCGTCCTAGTAACAAGTACCTCTGACGTTAAAAGTTAGATGTTTAACGACGTCCTCTGGAATATCGCCACGATTTTTCATTAAAAAAAAAAAAAAAAAAAAACGACTTCACAGTACACTTCTCGCAATTCTATTAAAACTTATACTATTTTATTTTCATTTCGATGACAAACAATGGTTGAAATCTTTAGGGAATGAACACTCCTATTCTTGTTTGAGGAAAGTTGTCATGCTGTATTATGTACAGAGTCCAGGTTAAAAGAACACCGGCGTCCATGGATATCGTCTTCATATCATCAGAGCTGTGATACTGACGGAAAACCCGAAAAAAATCAATAAAAAATGTCACATCTTTGTGTCAAACTTACTAAAGTTATGCGATTTTCAACAAGGAGCTTGCGATTGTCCCCAATTATCTTTGAGAACAGATCCAATTCAACAGTTAAGTAAGCATAACATAGACAGTTGAGTATTTGGTTTATATCATTCAAATACTGACATCATCAATCAACGACCTTTACTTTTATTTAACGGGTTTTACGTCCACTATTACTTACTCTTCAACCCCAGTTAGGGAGAAGCGATGCGTTGAATGGAGTTAACGTTTTTATCTCGTGGTTAGCTCCCTTGAGGAAAACCTGCACACTGCTTCTTGTTCATGGATATATAATCGTGAAATTAGACGTCATCAATATCATTAACTACACAAGATAGTAACTCATACGTTTAATTTTGTGGTCTACCGAAATATTATCTGAAACTATAAACCATATCACAGCGTGAAATGAGGCTAAGTCCGGATCATTTGGTTCTAAAATAGACGTATAGTCACCATATCTTAGGACCTATTTGATGGATACGGTTTCAATTTTAGGTACGGACTTGGCGAAATGATATGTTTTACGACAGAAAGCAAACTTCTATCTTGAAATCTTTACTTGATATGCTTGCAGAGGGTACCTGTTGGATAGATGTCTGGACGTTCCGGATCGTAATATCTCCATTTCGATATTTTGACTTTGATTTCAACAATCTTGTATACCCCTCAGTCGTCTCAAACACTTCATGGCACTATCGCCACTACCGAGAACGAAACGTATTATGAATGGTGCAGTTTAACTCCTTGTGCAGTAGAAAGCTGTAGGTAGAAGTCCCTATTTTAAACATCTTCTCCTTCACTAATAATGAAAAGACTTCATAATAATTTATTCGATGTGATCGTTGGTGTCACGGGGTGTTTGGTTCTATATGTAATTACAATTATCGTCTTATTAAATACATCAGATAATTGTTTCAATAACCTCAGGGACAAATTTGTTCAGATAGTATCAGATTTATGGAAAACAATTTTTTCTCTCTCTCCCGCAGAATGAAATAAGTGCGAATTCATGAGATTTGAAGATGGCTAGGACAAGATATGATGTGGAATCATATTGAAACCTGAATAATTAATTACCTCGGTAATTATGATTCTAGTCTATTGTACGCCTTGTCAGCTTGATACGAAACAAACACAATGACTAAAATGTTTTGAATTCTTTACACATACCTTTATGGGCATACATACAAATATGCTAGTTTTACCATTAGAGTTATTTCTTTCTTGTTGAAACTTGTTTAAAGATACGTGTATCAGTGAAATAGTGAGATTACAGAACAAATATAATTGATAGGAATAGAGTAATATTACTGTAGTTTGACAATTTATCACAAGTTATTTTGATTTATGACACATACAATTCTGATTATCTAGTTTAATATTAAGATATATTCATAGTCAGGTTAATTGAACCAATGTTTACAATTATTTTATTGTTGTTAGGGACAAAAAGGCCATTGGATCTTCCTTCCCAATTTATGATCTCATTATGAAAAAAACCATTTCTTTTTTTTCCCTGAGTCGGGGCAAAATGTTTAGTCCTTACGCCTTTGTAATAATGTGAGAACTGTCCTAAATACTTATTGTGTTGATTCTACCTAAGGAATCTCAACTCGTTATTAAAATAAACAAGATATGCCATGGCAGTGTGATTCTGGTGCTGTGTTTTAACGAAGTTTAGCATGACAGTGGAAACCACTGATAGTTATTTCGTCGATACGTTTAAATGTCTATGATTAGTGACAACCTGGTATACATTCCAATTGTGAACGGTTCAGAATATGCTTAAGAATTTGACGTTTTTCTAAAAGCATACACGATAATATCAAAATTTTGGAATTATGCAGCTAGTGTACCAACACATCCAAAATTTGTCATTTTGATCACTCAATCGCCTCCTGGCCTCATAAATTAGGCCCTTAACATCCCTGACGATTCATGGAAAATAGAAATATGATGCAGTTTTATTCAGTGATGTTTCAAAACACAACTTCATCAAAACGTGATGTGGGTTTACATCCTCTCTTCATTATCATGGAAACTCTAAAACAACCTGCAACGGACAAAATAATAATGATCTTAAGCATCAACCCCAATATATATCACATACAGGTGGATCAAGGTCTTAGACAGGGCTTGTCTCTTGGATTTGTGTTCAGAAATATAGTGCCGATACAAATATTATTTCCACAAAGCACATATTGGAATGGATTGACAAACCACAGAATTGCAGATGATCATCTAACAAATCTGATGAATCCCCGCGATGATATCTTAGACCACATTTGATATAAATCCATTTAGGCATTAGGGAAGAATAGTGTTTGAAGCAAAATCATTGAATAACTTCCTCATGTGGGCCCCTTCCCGGATGCATTGGAGTCGAATCATGTTTCGGAATTTAGGAAATCATTATCCAATCCTCAATGATGTCTCAGACCAAATTTGGTTGAATGTATTCAAGCATTAAGGAAGAGTACCATTTTAAAGCAAGATATTCCCCATTTGAGGCCCACCTTAGGTCCTAGAGGTCAGAACATTATATACATCTATTTCGACTATTTAAGTTTTCCTAAATCCTGCCATAGACTTTAGGTCTTAGGAATAGAACGAGATAATTCATCAAACAGTATAATACAGAGATTTCGCCATCCTATGATTAGCAAATTGAACAAAAGTCAGGAGATGAGCTCTGATGTCACAAGAGGGATATCTCAATACTTCTTACTCAAAGTGTATTTTAAAGTCACATAAGAGAATGGCACATTTACTACATATTTAGAGTTAGATACAATATTTACTATAACTTTTTCATCCCTCCTATGACTAATGATTGATGCTAAAGACCTAAACTTTGAAACTTCGCAAGAGAATGCGATCGAAAGAAAGTAAAAAAAAAAGATAATAAAGGTGTACTAGCCCTAACTTTAGCAGTAAAATTCATACATAATTTCATCAGATTTTCAGTACGTGTGTATATTCCGTGCCACCCTTCGAACGAATTTCATGTCACAAACATCATGAACTAAAAGTGCACCATATCATGTAAACGATACATTGGGATAACCTCTTTTAATACAGCCTACATCATTAATGACGTGTCGTTGTGGGATGAAACAGCTGTATATATTCAGTTCTATTCATTGCTTTCTTATGTTTCTGTACTGAGACGTGCCACATCTATGTTTTTGTACAATTCATTACCTACATGACCGTTATACAGTTAGAATATTACTATGTCGTTAACAAAGAGAACACTATCCTTAAAGTATAGATTTTCATGTATTTGAATGCTACACAGATTTAACGGCGAAACAACTCATTGCAGACCGCTCTAAAAATCGTGATAAGAATGTCTATTTGACATAACAGAATCCGCTTTTGTTCATAGATCAGGTTGGAACGATGTCCTTTGTTATGTGTTGTAGGCACATCGAAAATCGATTTTTGTAAACATCCGCTAGAGAAAGGTTTATATTCTAAAGTACGTAGACACTATATGCGAACAATAATATCAGAAATATTTATTGTTAGTATATACCACACTGTTATCCAAGGAAATTTTGTCTTTTATCAGTCTCTTTGCTACTGTGCCAATTTAACATATCTTGCAAACTGTATCTTATAAACTGTGAATTGCCAAGTGTGTCAAACAATGTATTGTAGAGATTGTAAATTGAAATCGGGAAAATTAATTCTATGAAGGTGACAAAAAGATACAGAACATTCTCTTTCCTTACTTTAATTTTCTTCGAAAAAAACCATGTTTTTTTATCTAAACGGCGAAAATTGTAACATCACACACACACACACACACAACACACACACACTCACCCTCACATACACACACACACACACTCTACGACTACAACAGAAACCACCAGTGCTAGATACTCTAGCCAAATGTTTTTGTGAATGCTTAATTCTATCACAAGTAGCGTATTGTAATACTGTTAAGTCGTGAGATATGTGGATTCTATTTAACTCAAAAGAGTTTGTTTAACCAATCTTTGATACTCTCTTGTAGTCGTCATTTCCTCTATAAGAACATTTGATTGTTTTACTTTGCATACCATCATATCCAATTCTCAACTGCAGGAACGAGCTTGTCATTATGAAACAAAAATAGATAAATATAAATTATGTACAAACCAGAATTGGAAACAAAGAACAAGGCAAACTCTTATATACAAGCTTTTTATCTTGACCTTTCCTTATAACAAATAACCAAACATGGACAGCTTTCCACCAACCTATATGGTCAGCCGATAATTTCAATTTCAGGATAGCAACATCCTTGCATTCACTGCTTTGTATACATATCGCAGGTGATTCGATATTCAAAAGCCTGTTCTACAATCTGCGTGTAAGCTGTCTTCAACTTATGCAAAAACTCATACCACGGTGTTTTACAGATGTAGGTTGTTACAAATCATTGGTATATCAGTGATCTCATTGAAAATGATTTTATTTCTTTGTGCGATATTAAGTAGGTCATGTATGATGTTCGTGAGTTTGACTGTTGGTTCCTTTGTGGTATATCTTGTTCTCATTTGAAAACTTTTACCTATTTGGATTGACCAAGATTTACATGGTGGGTGTAGTCTATAAAGAAGACGCTAATTCTTCCGGAACACCTGCTCTTATCACAAGTCTCTTTGTTAATCTTTTCTTTGTTATTTTCGTTTCATTCGACCTTAAATAATGGTATAACATGTGTATATACAACTTTATATGTAGATTAATAATCACTGTTGCCGGTCCCAATTGAAGTGCAGGAGGTAACATAACTCCCACCAGGAAACGTACGTGATCTTGCGGGACATCCGAAATCTTTTCGTCGAGATAAAAGGGTAGGCTGCCACCGTTATATCGATTGAATGCCTCCCACACTACTGAGATTGTAGGCGATGTCATTTGCTGGTAACAAATATATCTTCTTCAAATTTGTTGTGTAATCGTCAGAGTGACTGAATCAATAAAGAGCTATAGATGTGTCAGTGAATTCCTGATATCAATTTTAACATCACCATTTCTACCAGAATAATGATATAGCATTTTCTCAAAATTTCACTTTTGAATTAGGTTACAGTTTCAATTCTTCAAAAAAATGTGTTTACGCAAAAATTATGAAGGAACGTTAAATATTTCAAAGAATACAGAAATTAGCAATAACGCCATCAATACAACATCAGCTATACCATAAATAGGGAAACACGCATTACTGCTATTCCAAATTTGTGTAACCTATCAATTATATAAGAATATTAAGTTTGTCAGTAAGCGAGAAAAATCAAATCATATACAGATGTAGTGTCCAACACTTTTAATTTCGAGAACGAAAATGAAAATTTAAAAGATATGACAGTGCAAAGAGGTTAAACCTCATAAAAACTCGGTGTTATTAATATACTTTCCTGTTTTTCGCAATTTCAAGAATGAAATAAGACCAAAGCTCAGATACTGTAAAGTGAAAAAAAAAAACATTGGTTTGTTTCACAATGTCCGTGAAATGTTTGCTTATTGTTTTTTTCTTGTGATAAAACCGTGAACTTAGAAAACCACTTATAGTACTAAAGTAAAGTTGAAATTAAACTATTGAAGTCCTGTGCTGAGCTGCAGTAGGTTTATTTCGAACGAAGTGTTAGACATCAACCAATGTATGGCATTAAAACAAATACGTCAGGTGAAAGGTGAAAACAATTACTATAATTGTTATCACAGATTACTCATCAACACATGCAATAGCCATCCCACATACTCCACACGTGCAGCATGCAATTTCAACATGCATGATATTAGCAATTCGTATTCTGATGTAAAATAAATTTGATCGGTGGATTGTCGCTTTGTAGACGTGATTGATACAGAACACTACTTACGTTGATTGTTATTTTTCTATTATTTATTCAATTACACTCTAGAGGTTATTGTTTTGTATCACATTTTATATAACATGAAAAAAAATCATTTAATCTTCTCACTTTGGTTCATTTCTCAAATCGTCAAATATTTCCATACATAGTTAGTCTTGATGGTTTATAAACTCCCAGATATAGCATACGCTGTTGGGCATACTTTCATTCCGAACGGAATAAACTATGTGATAAGTAATCATGAAGTTGTAAGAGAGTAAGTAGAGTTATATAGTTATTGTTGTCGTTGTTGTTGACGACAACTAGGACGAGGACGACGATGCTACTGCTGCTGCTACTGATGGTGACGATGACGACGATGATGCTAACGACGACGATGATAACAATGATTTATGATGACAATGATTGATGCTCATGAAGACGACGATGGTGATGACGATGATGATGATGATGATGATGATGATGATGATGATGATGACATATTGATGTATGATATTATTATAATTTAGAAATATTTACCTAAAATATATGTTGTTTATGCTATGAACATATCTATTGCAGTCTTAATACAAAGACATATTGTATAAATATATATGTAATCCAAGTCATGTTTTTTTTATTTAGTGTGTGAAACAGATGTTAATTTCGTTAGCTGATCCTGTCCTTTGCTCTGATAAAATTAAATCACATTAAATGATGAAGAGTTGTGACTTAAGGCGATGCAGCATATTTTATTTACCATTTTAATTAAACAAAGTGTGATAGGTTTTTCTGAAAAAAAGACATCGACAATCCCATTTTCATTTCATTAAACACTTCAAAAAATATTGACGAGTTGCGCACACATTGACGCTGCAGATCGTCAAAACAGAATATAATTTCTATTAGTATAAACATGATAAACTATATATGTTCACGATAGATGAATTATACTAATTAGTTGAGAATGCTGTAGTCTTAATATATGCATTAAACATCACTCAACAGATCATTAGAATATGCAATTGTATATGATTTTGACTTATCTTATCACCATGCGTTTAAATGCTCAACGTATGCGAACCAAGTGTCAAAGTAATGAACCGAATGATCCTTTGAACCTATGCCGTGATGTTTGTCAACAATACAATCAGTTCCATTGTTATTTATTTATCATAGAGTCAATAGTATGACATGACATAAGTATAATGATGATCACCCATCGTATTTAACATTACCTAATTAGGCCAAGATATCGGAAGCAATTTCATTTCCAACACAAAAGACACAAAAGCGAATTAATTTTACCCCAGAAACAATTTAATATTGATCGGAAATGACCCTGAGTAACAATTCATATAGGACAAGACAAAATCAGCTTTGCAATAGTTAGTTTGCAAGACAGAATGTTGAGCAATACACCTTTTAAAAGTGAATGTTTTGCTTTTAAGTATAGGTCGCAAGAAAGGGGTTGGTCGATAGGGTCCTTTGGATCAAACAGTGACACATTGGTTTAGTGTAAATGTATTACGCATGTCTTGCATTTGATTGCTTATTTATTTACACCAATTTAAATGGCTTTTCATCAATTTATGTATAAAGGCATTCACCCTTTGTCTTTATACAATCCAGTGAGATTGCAGGAGGTAGGATGGGTTTGTGAGTATTCGAGCTTTGTCGTAACCCCGGGTACCAACCGTTTCTATATATTTATTGAATTGCGTAATTTCAATAAAAATGAATTTAGATAAAGTAGAGCCACATCATTAAATTAATACAGCTCTTTCGTCTTTCTAGGCCACGTCACTGAGGATTATCTAAAGTGATCAAAATAATTATCAAAATTGGATAAAGAGGTGCCCTATCCCAAATATTTCAATAAATGTACAATGTACAATTACAGTTGTATATCTGATAATTAGTTACAGCGTCAGGACAATGTGTGTTATAATTCTGGTAAATGAAGTAGCAGCTGTATGATGAAGGTTTATCCAATATCAAAATTTAAAGAAAAGAATACCGTATTCTTAAGCCATAAATAAATTATTGTAATGGATGGATTGAAGAAATATTTACAACTCTCTACAGATTGCAGTCTTACAAGAGTATACAGCATTTGATATGAATGTAGATTACATGTTCACATGTACGTTCAATATGTTTGAAAATTTCGAAGGTTTTAACACGAAGGAAAATCCTGATTTGTTTGCACATTTCTAGTAAGATGCAGCTAAAAATAGATTGAAACCAATTTTTTAAACGTGTTCATGAATCCCTTTATGTTTAATCTGATGACTCAAATGTAACAGAAATCTGTTTCTCGGATGAAAAAGTCAATCAGTGCATATTTTTGAACATGCAGCTTTTTTTTTGAAGTATGAGATTGATTTCTACGATGATATGAAGGGGCGTCTGTTGTTGTTGGTTGCCCATGTCGTCTGGTCGACGGATTCTTTCATCGGAGAATGGCACACGCGTCGGTTAGAAAGGTCACCAAGGACCTTTCACAGATAAAACGTCATTTCCGGTACAGAGATAACAAAATGATCACTCTTTTCTTACCCGTATGCTGGTAATTTATAAAGTGCATTTCGCTGAGATCACTAGTTGATAATCATTTTACATTTTCCCAACATAAGTATGACAACAAATATATTGATGATAAATTGTTATTCTGCTTTGATTATGATACACAAAGGCCTCTTTTGAACGATCTAATCCAGAATATCAGAGTTTGGGGACATCTGATCTGGTAAGACTTATTTCACAATAATATTGATATATGCCTGCGTCTATTGTTGTTCTCTAATAGGAATTGTCAGATCTGCATGTTTAAAGTAAATCAAGCCATTTATTGCTTCATTTAATTTATCACTGTTTTAAATGGATGTATTTAAAGATTAAAACATAATTATACACAATGACTCAATTTAAATCTAATGCAGTTTCAATATCACAGTTTATATCAACAGACAGTAAAAATTTAAAATAGGTATGAAATAATAATTGAAATTCAATGCTGAAATTATCAGAGCTTAGGTATTAAAACAATAATAAGCAACAAACTTTTATTGACTAAATATAATAACCTGTAATTGATAAACTTAACCAAGTACACGTGAACTAATGAAAGCAAAAGACAGCTATTCACTTGTATAAACTTCTTATAATTGATCTCTCTCACGGTTAACGTATATGTTTAAAGGCATGAACCTGTTGCTATTGATGTCACCTCACAAGAAGACCTAATTAAACAAGGTTATATCTTAATTTGGGTCTGCGATGATTACAGTCTGTCAATAAAGGCCAACGTTAATTTCTGTAATTGATTTCTTAATTTTATTGTGTTCACATTCGCATTACACATCACACTGATGTCTATTTTTAATCATGTGTTATGCAATGGTGTTTCTGCACCACCTGACCTTGTTGTTCATAAGAAATTCCTAAAAGGTGCTGTTATCTTGAGTGACTTTCTCACAGTCATCTTTAAGCGTCTCTGATATATCCTAGAAGGACGAAGCATCTGTATGATGCTTAACTCATTTTTTCGTTCTACTGTATGTGATCTTAAATTTGTGTAGAAATGTGTTTTTTTTGTTTTTGTTTTTTAATTATCTTCTCAAAGGCACCCGAATGTGAAATTATTCGTTGCATTTGAAGTCCGCGGTTTACGATGAATGAATTAATAGAAAATTGTATAGATTAGGGATATCTTATTTGAGAAGTAATTCCACCTTATCGATTAAACACATATTGATTCAAAACAGTTACCATTATTCCCATAGAATTTACCTTCATTTTATTCATTTACATCATGTCCTGAATGAATCGAATTTTAGTTCAAATAAAAAATCTATATTCAATAATGATTCCTTCGTTGATCGACTTCAAAATGTCGATGCCGATCTAAGTTTAAATGTCATAGAATGACGTCATATTATGATCTAGAGAAGAACTCAATAGAACGCCGCTATTCTGCGATACTACCAGGTCACATATAAATCTACCTCTATCCAAAGCAATTGAAATGATGTACTTTAACGTACTACAAAAGAACGGAAATATTTCCCGATTTGAACTTTTAGCGAGTGCCGTTTGATTGACCCCAATATTGTCTATGTCTTCCGGTTCTATGTGCTTACACATTGCTTCTGGCCGCTTACGATCCTGATAACCGGAAGAAGCTCAATAATTCCCAAACGCTCTCAATTCCTGAATGCCCAAATCAAACAATACTGCATTTGTCTGTCTCAAACATAGTTTGTAATGCCGGAAGTCAATTGTATCCATGTCTGTTGTTAAGGATTGAATAGTGTTAAAAGAAGGCGCAGATGTTGGGCCCCGAAACAATCGATGATCGACACAAGTCCACGAAATAGAGTTCACTAGTTGAGCTAATTTCTTAATTTTCTCCTACAAGATTAGACCTTGAGTGAAGAGTATGGCAATAACCAGTGACTAGAAGACAGAATAAGATAACCCGATAAAATCATGTCTGTCCCGAAAGTCTCATCATACCCCGCGGGATTCTAGTGGTTAATACAACCGTGGCTATGTCTTTGATTATAGAACTATTTATATTATGCTGATTCTAATATTCAATCACTGGAAGTCTTCAGGGGCATTTCTTTCAGATAAAGGATAAAATACATTTCTTGTTAATAATAAAAGAATTGGAAAATGTGAGTTTTGTCTCGAAGAAAATATCAAATTAATTGTAGATAAAATCGCAAATAAAATAGAGAAATGGTATTTGTGCACACAGTATAGTGTTTATCATTCCAAAACAACGACGCTTGTATTTTATGAAGACCAAAAAAAAAAAAAAAAAAAACAAGAAAAGTTCTATGTTGGACGTGTTCGATGTTCTTTAACATATGTGGTGGTTCCGTTGTTGTAAACCTTGTTCTCATTTGAGAACGTGACATAACTTTGGATTGACGTAACATAACGTAGTGGATGTTGTCTATCACGATTGAATAAAAAACGCTTTCACTTCCAAAAGAAAAAAAAAATGTTTTCTTTCTATTCATACTGTTTCACGAGACTCATATTTAGCCCTAGATTGATATAATCAATGTTTGATCTACGATTCCGTTAAAATATTGGTATTTTCGATTTGTTTACGTCAGTGTAACTATTAAAACCCGTCTGTAATAGCGTTGATATCCTGAAAAGGAAGATTCAGAGAATAGTGTGTGATTAAAAGATACGTATTATAGAGCACATTTGTATAGTACAATGAAATATCGATACAGCATGGGACATTGATAAGTGTCTCGCCATTTGAAAGGAGCAAAGAAGCAAACAAGATTAATTCACATCTTAGCTCTTTTTTTAAAACAATCAGTTAGTCAAGTGACAAAACCAATAATCAACAAAAATTGCATTATCTGGAAAAAGACAAAAAACAAAAAAAAAAAAAAAAAAAAAAAAAAACAAAAAAAAAAAACAAAAAAAATCTCTCAAAGCATGTCTCATAACATTTCAATTCCACAACGAATTGTCATATATACGATTATAAAGGGTATATGTTTTAACGTTAAGTATAATCAATCGCATTTATTGTGTTTTTTACTGAGCTGGAAGAAAAGTGTTCTCTTAGGTAAATTATAATAGATGCTAGATCATCACATAAAACTTTATATTCTATACATGATCATATATGCGCATCAAACATTTCAGGAAATATCAATAAGTTATTCGTAACATTTGGTCGTGTTTTTGCTGAATTTTTGTCTTGTTTTGAACTTTACATAATATATTTTTATTGCAATTTTGACAGCAATGTTAAAAGCACTAGCGGGAATGCATGCAAGGGGAATATCAAATCAATAACCTGTTCAACTGTATTAATTTAATGTGTCATTTTTCGCTTAATAGGAAGATTTCCATAATTAAATTTATAATCAGAGTGACGTATTTTGCTGATGTGGAAAACTCCCCAAGGGTTCTGATATTTTGAAAGCTGAACATCTTGACACTCTCAGCAAATGATGTCTTATTTTTTAAGAAATTATATTAAAAAATATCACAACAAAGAAATCTAGGTTGATTATAAAATTTGGTTACATGTGAATTTCTTTAATGTTTAAGATAGTCCTACAGAAATGAAGTGTTCTTATTCCAAAATCTCTTTATATATGTAGCATTTCATAGTTAATAATGTGTTATACTGATGCAACATGCCGTTTTTTTCTTACTGTTTTTCTGGAATTTGTTGTCGAGATAAAACTCTGAATGCGGAATCGATGCTTTACTTGCGTACTGATCTACAAAGATCCTGTTACATACACTAGTGCGACATATCGTATGTTCTTCCCGTTACGAATTGATGTTTTACTCGAGATGAGTACGCGGAATCTACGCTTTACTTGCGTACTGATTTAGAAAAGTTGTGTTTGTAGAATCTCCATTGCATTTGTATACATCACACTAGAAGTGATCAGTTACTGCTCTGTGATAATTACTCGACTTTTGTATAGCCACGTTGTTATGATCATAATTTGTTTTATATGACAAAATTGATGTCACGGTCGAACTTTCACATTACGACACATTGCTCTGAAATAATCCAAACAAATCTTGCGAACACTTGCAGAAAACATATTAATCAGTGGCAACAGTTTGGGGTTGTGTAAATAAAAAGCATACAGAAATTCAACTGAATATTTCAATCGCAGAAAGACTGAAATGACGCAATTAGTTTACACGAAATATTCATATTAATTTAATTCCTTCCATTTATAAAATGAGTGCACAAGAAAAGACAGGGGGAAAATGTTATAATACATGCTGAATGATGAAGATTGTGGGGAAGTTGTATTGTGGTCATACTTCTATACCTTGTTCTCATGAACTAACCTGACATTGCACAATTGCATAGACCAATATTTTTCATTGCGGGCGTGTTCGATAAGGTGGAAGAAGTTAACTGTTACGGAACATGTAGTTGAACGATGTTGTTTTAATTTATGATTCTCTCTTGTTTGTTTTTGTATGCGAGAGAGAAATCCGGAGTGCCCGAGTAAATTGTGCGTGGTCAGACAGGTGACTCCCTGTATTTCAAATACTCATAGATTAATCGGAACTCGGACAGCTGGGTGAAAGTCGGGTGCATTAACTTTTAAGCAGTCTCAGGGTACTTTTTTTTCTTTTGCTCATATGATTGAATTTGAATTAGGATTATGATCACGTTAACATTCTGGTTTTTTACTCCTTACATTCATACTTCTAACACAGTATGGGTATTTATAAAGCTGTATTCACGGCTTCGGTACAAAAAGCGTTATAAAGCATGCTGTACCAGCCGTAGCCGTGCAAAGCAAATTCAGTTCGATAAAACCAAAATCAGACAAGAAGATTTTACATTAAAGGATATATGATTAGGTCACATAAATTCTTAATCACTTAATTTTCATTTAACAAAAAAGTAGCTTTGACACCATTCAAATTTGTTCTTTTCATGGATATAAAAATTTGAGAACAAAACAAAAGAAACTACGTAAAAATTGGTAATTCTGCACTAACAAGAACATCTGTGAAAATAACAGCTAATGCAACATGAAATGTAAACAAAATATGTTGCGAAATTCCAATATATAATATTAAGTGAGAAGATGAAATTGTAAAAAGTATGTCATGGTTATCATAGCAATACATTTTTGGGTTTGAAAATGTTTTTCATTTTGTCCATCTTAATAAAGTATTTGGTTCGTTGATTATAGGGAAAAGTGCAAGTGAATGGTTTGTTCCACAGTCGATAGAAATGTACCTTTACGTCTAAAAACGCACACTGCTGTACTTGTATCTGGTGGGCCATTAAGCAGGACGTTCATGTGTGTCAGGAGTCGAAAGTAAAAAAAAAGTTTCAATTTCTGAACTTTAAAATCAAATGTGTTTCATTGATATAAATTGCACCATTTATCTTCATCAGCAGACACGAACATTAGAGATCTACAGATAGAAAAAAAGTCTAAATTGTGTCCGAGTTTTCTTTTCAATGATGTATATTGAATAAACACATTCCTGAACGAAAAAAAATCGATGAAAATAAATTGAGGCTTGTTTCAGAAATCAATGCCGTAACGCAATGATCTCTCTCTGTAAATTACATTTCACATTTCTATTTGCACGTTTTGAACTGAAATGCACTTTTAATTGAAGTTTGTAAAGGTTTCTGATACTGATGTTTGCTACTTCAATCTAAAATGGATATAAGTTTATATCTTCAATTTTGGTTTACGTGTAGGCGTGAAAAAATGTGTAGATATTTTTTGAAAAGGTTCATTGCACAGTCAAAGATTTGTTTTTGACCAATTAATGTTTCAATAGAGACGAAAACACTTCAAAGTGATATTGATTTTAACTATGCAAGTCGATAGACGACCCTGAAAAGCTAATTAACGGAAGGTATATCATGTTCCTTTCTCATATATTGAACATGGTCGCTTGAAAGATTTCCTTGGGGTTTTTTATTTCGAAGAAAACGTGCTTTTCTTAGGAAATATAAAGCTCACACACTCTTTGATGTCATCACTCACAGTAGGGCCGCGTCATCTCTTTACGTAGTGTAACCATGACACTGGACGATAGGAGCATCGAATTGGTGATTGGGTGATGGCAAGATGTATAATGTTCAAAACAAGTGTCAAGCATATTTAACGATGGCTGCTAGTGGAGACAATAAATCACTCAGCTGCATATGTGTCATGAGGCACAACCTCGTGCTTAACTTAAACATGAATATTATTACTTGTCTAGTATAACTCACTCTACCGTACACAAATGTGGGATATTGACATATAAATCAGCGTGGAGTACATGGGTTCGCCATCGTTATCATGTCAAGATAATACCATTCAAAAAATGGATATAATCACTAATTGATAAACCATCAATTAATTTCCAAGGGCTATTTGTGATAGACACCCTTAAACTATATGCATGTTCCAAATTACAGTGTATCATAGGGGTTCAAAGATGTAGGCTGATGAAAATTGTGGGGAAGTTTTGTGTGAAATGAAGCTGGACGTGTTTGATACTTGTTAGTTTGCCTGTTTGTTCTGTTGTTATATACTTTGTTCACATTTGAGTACGTGACATTACTTGGATTGACCAAGGTTTACATGGCCGGTGACGGCGGTCCAGCAGAAGACACTTACGCTTATGGGACACCTGGTCTTATGCTCCTTGTACTGTTTCTAAGTATTCATCTATGACTGAAATCGCTCTTAATGATGTATCTTATTGCATGTAGTGTTTTGTTCTAAGTCATCTGTAGCTGAAGGCTATTGCTGTAGTAACGAATGTCAAGTGTCTTTACTAATTAGGTAGTAAATAGTTGATAATTCTTTGAGTCCAATTACACACATATGTTTAACTGCGTAAGGTTGTCATTTTTACATCGTGAGCACAGATAAAATTATACATATTGATACTAGTTTGTAAATGTTGTTGGTTCAGGTTCATTTGATTCCAATCTCATTGCTAGCCTCTTCGCTTTGGTAACCAATGATACAGGGTTTCCCTCCTTATCTTGTTTCTTTATTTCAAGATTATTTACTTGTTCATACAACTTTTTGTTTTTGTCTTTTTCAAATATGATTCATTGTTTATTTGCCATAATTTGTTGACCACCTCTCAAGCAAGACTACTGGGTAAGTAGTTGTCTCAATTATCATGTTTAGCTAAGTTTAGCCATCAAGGTCAATTTTACAGTTGAAAATAATTATTTGCCATTTGTTAACTTTTATCTTAATAGGTAACGTGCTTTTACTAATAAGTATGCAGACTGTGATATGCCCAATATGGACCCCACAATGAAAGTAATGTCAGCAAATAGTTTCGCACCTATACCTCCATTGCAAGAAAGCAAACAAACTGTAACAGCTACACCGATTAAAAAAAAGGAAAATTCAATAGAATTCACTAAGAATCTCTCTCAATAAAGAATTCTCTATCAATAAAGAATTCTCTCATGAAAATAAATCAAACCATCTAATACGAACCAAACGTTTGGTTTCTTCAGTAATTTAAAGAAGTAACTTTATGTATAGGTGATAAACAAACCACTCGACGAGGACGTAATCCAATCTTGTTCTGCTTCAGTCCCCCCTCCCCCCTTGTACTGCTTCAGTCCCCCCCTCTTTTTTTTTCCTTTTCTTTTTTTTATCATTGCAGTTTCCCTTTTCTCTTGTTTTATTTCATTGTCAAATTCATGATAACTTTAGCCTTCTTCTGTGTATATAACCATTCTGAAGGATCGCTACACTGCGATTGAAAAAACCCACTGATTTCATGCTACTTTTATATAGAGAAATAAGTAAAATCTGCAAAAGCAAACAGAAACATTAAGTACACCCGTATCGATTTATAAACGAAAGGTTCATTTCAAAGGGTACCTCCAAATTGGCTATATTACTTATTGTTAAATAATTCAAAATTTAAATTGAATCTTCGAGCTTTGAAAAAGAACTTATTTGCCTGGCTAATCCCTAGGGCATGACTTTAGTCGATTTTTTGTAAGAATGTGATCTTTTCAAGTTGTACGTAGAAGTGAAAGAGAAACAACTAAATTATTTTTTATCGAAAAAATAAAAGACAAAATGCTCAAAATGTAAATAGCATTTTTCGAGATCACTTAAGTAACAAATACATATTAAATAAGATAAATTATAAGTATTATGTTGAACTGCATCATGCTGCTGTATCAATCTCCCAGGATTTGTCGGTGACACTTATGGAACATAAAGGTTTTGTTATGGACCATACAATAACGACTAACATGCAGAAAAAGTTATTCATTTTTGATGTAGAAATTGAATTCAGTTTCATATTTGACATATATGTCTGGTTCACTATTTTCAAGATTTCTATTTCCAGTATCAGCTTTTAGCGTTCTTTGTGTTATCTGACACAAAGACATATATAACTTCTGTGTATTGATGATAAAATGAAGAATATTATCCAACATTCTTCATTTCATGCCATATGCAATGGTTGCTGCAAGATGCCCTTCCGATACAGAAACATGGTTTTACTGGAAGGAATAGTATTTCATATGTGGTCTATTAACATGGGTAATTTGTTGGCAATTTCCATTACAGTGAATTGGAAAGTCGCATACATGGATGTACATGTTAAAGCAATAAAATCAACGATAGTGTTACAGGCAACAACATTCGTATGGCCGTATTTCATTTCCTCTTTAATTACATAACCCGGAAATAAAGACAACAACTAGTTTGTTCCTTTAATAAATCATAATATTGCATGAACGTATACAGGCAGATCTGTATGTAAATCTTGCGGCCTCAATTTAAAAGAAAATCTATTGCAATGCAATACAATTCAAGGGATGAATTGTGTGTTTTTGACAGCTTTTCTAGATGTTAATGAACAGTTGGAAAATTGATCAACAGAACCGACCAAAATTTACATTTACGGTTTCTATTTACAAACTGATAATATTTTTTGAGAACGTGAAGATGTGTGGAAGTCAATAATAAAATATACATTACAAGTGATGTTTTTTTTCTGATTTCAAGTCGAAGAATAGATAGGTGATATATATCAAATTGCTTCAAGGTTCCTAATAGCATTTCCAGGATATGCTGAGTCCATGTCATCCCTCAAAAATAGCCCTTTGTTAAATAATTTAGCACATTGTTATGGGTTGTATCTGATATTGATCTCGTAGATTTAAACCCCTTCTATAAAGGAGTGGTTAAAAAAAAAGCTCACATGCTAGTGGATAAATTCAGAGATTGATCAACGTTTATGTTTTATTATTTTCCGAACAGTAACAATTTCTTATTCATATTTGAATCAAACAAACATAACTTTCAAGCTAATCAAGAAATGTCGGTACACCTAATCGTCTTCTGCACTACCACAAACATACATAACATGCGATTGTGAAAGCAGAGTTGAACATTATCGATAATAAGAGTGTTGCGGTGTTTAAGTTGATGCACGTACTACATGCATGCAATGAAAACAAATAAGCAGTAATCAGGAGGTAAATTTAGGTAATAAATCTATATGTAAAAACAGAAAAAAAGAAATTATCGAAAAACATATTTATTGACGATGAATCTTAAATTGCTGGATACGTGGTGTGGAATAGTAAGATTTTACTGAGCCATTGCGTTATAATTGTCAATATTGTTCCTGGAGAAAGGTATGGTTTAAATACCAGGTGTTACAATCCTCTGGCATGTCAGTATAATCCATCTCTAAGACGTTTATCATTTTAGTAAATAATCAACACCTTTGAGATATCTTTATTGATTTCCAATACTTTCCAATAACTTGATACATACTTATTTAACCTTGTCATCCTAACCTTAGACAATACAATACAGCACGTGTGACAGATACGCTTTAGCAACCATTCTTTTATTATGACACAAGTCTTATCCACTCAATTGTGGCGATCACATTTTTTCGAACAGACGAGCTAACTTGCTGGAGGAACAGTAAAATGTGATCCGTCAAGTGACTATCCTCAGCGTTTTCTCCTGTGATCAGTAGATCAAGCCCTCGTCGTCGTGATTAAAGCTGAAAAAATTTCCAATAAGGCCACTCTTCAGGCAAAATTTAAAATGTTGTACTTTACCATTGACGATGATTATGAAAACGGTCATTTCTGTACTCTAATTAACATATAATATTGTTATTCATCTTCACGAAAGTACTATCTAAATCCTGTTTAGATAAAAAAAATAAAATATTTGTATTTGATAATTGATAGTCATCTTTCACTAGTTCCATCTCAATGAATAATGTACTGATGCTTTTGTAACCTTGTCATTCAACCGTAAACAATTAAGCTTACACATACTTCATTTCTTTTGGTTCAGTGATGCATACCACGATCTGTAACGCCCTGTTTTGCATATCAAAGAGAATTTGAATAACATACAAGATAACAAAACAAAACAAATTATTGATAAGTTCTGCCGTAAAGTGTTCTTTTCCGTGCAAACATAACTAATATGATTTAATTCTTCGTACATGTAAGGAAAAAAAATACTAATTGGAAATGGTTGTTCCCATATTATTTACAATACATCCGTTTTATCTGTCGCTTAACACCATCTATCCGAAATCTATGAGTCTCTTCAAGGACTTTATTTGTTTTCAGCTGGATTTATCGTCCCGTTAACATCAAGAGTCATTTTGCAGCGAGTTTGTTTAAAGTACCAGGCGGTTACCTAACTGAACAACATACAGGGGGCATGCTGTCCAGAGAAATTAAATGCGTTCTCCGAGGACACAACAACATCAGAAGAGACCGTTCCGTTTCCCAGTTGTCTACGAAACACAACGGGGAACGTCGAGACACGCACTTTTATCTTCCTCTGAGTGTACGTTGGTACCTTAAATTCATTTTCGCTTTGTATTCTTGTTTTATTTGTACTAAGGTCTGACAATAATTTGATCAAATATTCCCTAGTTACATGTTGCAGAGCTCTATTCAGAGGTATCGTAAGATGAGTCATATGTTTTTTTCCTCAAAATAAAATGTATTTTTGAGTTTAAATTCCATTCTAAAAGGTCACAATCAACTTGTGAAATTATAAATGACTAGCCTGTTGTTATCAAACTTATCTTAGAATGAAACAGAGGGTTTGACACAACGTTTCATCTACATATATTCTTATGTTTTACATGTAAATGGATTTTCATCCAAAATTATTATAAAACATGTCTTTATTATATCTTTTTCAATTTGACAAACAATGTAGTTCTATATGAAATCAGTAACAAAAATGTTTTTTTAAAAAAAATCGTGACCTGACTTTCAGGTCAAACATTGATATCATTTTTCATGTAATCGAGGGTTTGACGAAGAGACGTGGAAGCTAATGTGGGAGAATCCTGTATAAAACTGAAAGGAAGTTAACGTATAGTTACCCTCATATTAGTGTTTTCAGGTTGAATCTAAAAATACCTTTTTTATTTATATCGTCTAAATGTCTAAATGTTGGTGAGGTAGCCTCCGAGTGTATGTTATCATTTCATCATTGTATCAAATAATATCACAACATAATATGAGAAAATAAACCCAAAATCTTACAACTAAGGCATCCTCGTGTTGAAATTATATTTCTTGTTCAAAAACGCACATCATTTTGAATGTAAAATTGTACTTTTATTGAATTCTTTAATATCAATTAAGAGTTTAATTACTTTTGATCAGATGTTAGATACAAGATCTCTAGGGAGATATATGATGGAATGTTTTATATGATATCAATAGCTGAGAAACACATTCGCCTAGAAGGACTTACTCCTTTGCTGAAGCAATATACAATCAACTAAAAGTCGATCAAGTCCTCATCAATAATTAAATACCTTTCACCGTCTTGATATAATCTAGCCCACTTGTCCGAGCCTGACAAATTGCTGAGCGGGCGCGCAAGACATTAATCTCAGTGCTTCGTTCTTGTCAATTTTCTCAGTCAACGTTTATGATTGTCTTGCTGTTCCAACATATTGACGAAAACAGAGTGTTGTTATTTGGAAATCATCTCTTGAGGAAAGAGTCGTTGTAAATCTTGTTATTATTTATTTATCAAGTAATTCTGATGAGATAGTGTGTCATAAAATTATAAAGGTTGTCAAATTGAAACTTGTCGCGTGGGGACGTAGTTGTAAACTGGACTCGTTGTATTTCCGTTCAGCCTAAGAAGAAGTAGTTTTTTTTTAATTTCCACTAGAAGTGATTATTTTATTTAAACTATGGTAGAACATAAAAAAGGAAGCCGTGTTAGGACTCATTACAAGATGGATCCTGATTGAACCCAGGTATATATTTGAGACCTGTTAATATTGTTCTCAGAAATTGACAGTTAAAGTGTTACGATATTGGTAAGGCGAAAATGTTTATGTAAATTAATATCTATATGTCAAGGGAATCTTAATTGCAACTCAAAGCGATGTTAGGAGTGCGGAATTTTAATAGAAGAAGTAAAGGTACCAGAGTAATAAAACCAGTTATCCCCAAATGGTAAGCGAGTCTTTATTCCTCAACAATAAGAACGTTATGTCAGCTGTGTCCACATCAAAGAAATCAACAGGATTAATGTAACGTAAGACAATAGAACATTCCTCAGTGAGGTGATGACTAGGAACGACCGCCTCGCATTAATCTATTAATCTACATCTATCGAAACACGCAGTTGATCCTTTATGATTCAAAAAACTGAACTTGAAGAATGTTACAATGTATTGTAATAGTACACCGCATTTCCGAGTGAAAAAAAATTATAATAACTTGATGATAATTCTACGGCTGTCTCAGTTGATTTATTTTTCTCTATTTGTGCCTTCAAAAAATCGGATCCTTGCCATCTTATGGTCAAAAACAATGATGATAATATTTGTTTTATTGAAGTAGGTGTTTATGAAGAAGTAGCTTTAAAAAAGAAAAGAAACTTACAAAGAAAGGAAACAAACCAAGTCCCCAATGCTACCATTGTTTGAGTAGATCGGATGTGTCTGTCATCGTATCCTAAGCAGATGACAGAGCAAACCGCCCAGAGTCTACTACAAGTAAATCGAAGCGTTAGATCACTTTAACCGAAACTACATTGGGATGGCATTTATTAGCGCCTGGTGCTTTATACAACTAAAATTCGGTTGATATACACAAAACCAAAGATTAGTCCTGTGATATCATTGTGCTTTCCACTGCATTGATAGATAGTTAAAGGAAATCTTAACATTATAAACAACACATTTACAATTAGAAGTATCTTACGCCTGAAACGGACATATTGTATCGAAGGTCAATAAAGTCATATTGATTCGAGATCTAAAGGCCGAACCTATTTGACCAGCCAATGAAATTGAATTATCATGCGTCGCCACGCCCGAGTGATTTTCTCTCTGCCTTTCGCCTTCTCCGCTGCCCTTACTCCTCCGTAACTTCGTCACAGCTGTTATCTCGTCAACCTTTCTCCGTGATTCGGTCAGGATTTTGATAGATTATTCTGGTTACAACATTCTTTATTAGTCAAGGTCACTAAAACGATTGCTATCAAGGCAGGTCACGTCGCGTATATCAGCCAGCGATTCAGAGAGATGTGTATCTGTTCGTTCATATTGTTTCCTTCGATATGGGAAGACGAACAGACATATACATTAAGTCGAAGAATCCAAAGTTTTTCATTCAGATTTTTCCCTATAGGAGCTCGTATAGTAAAGTATATATAAGCTATGTATATGGGGTTTCCTTCCATACGAATTTCTCTGTCCCTCATTCCCGAAATTTTGTTGCAATATCACGACGTCATAATCGATTTATGAATTAGCAAATACAAAACGATCCAGGGTATTTTACATCAGTGACATATACAAATATTAAATAGGCGAATATGCTACACAACAGGTAGATGACATGATACATATGTATCTTGTTTGGTAATCAGAAGTGGTTCAAATGTTTCACTTGACGACCTCAATATTGAAAAGAATTCATGCTTTACATTTTAATGATACAGTAATACAGTTAGATATTACGACATAAACTAACGAAAATTTTACGGAAAATACAATAAATGCTAATGTTTACAATGAAAACATTGTTCCGGAAGGGTATGAGTTTATTGCCGACACGCAAATGTAAGTCAACCAAATATTGCGACGTTTTTCAAATGAGAGTCGTGCTGACAACAGCAACTAAATCGAGTATAGTTGCAATATCATTGTTGTAATTGTCTCGTATATCCTTCTCCATACTAGGAACCATCAAATGCTCATTTTATACTCTGGTTGCAGACTCTTCCCTCTCCTCTACTCATACAGATGTGAAACATATTGCAACAATTGACATATTTGATTCCTTCATATTTTATTACTCTGCACTACATGACACATGGGAGAATACGTTTAGCCTATACTTTATCACCTATGTGAAAATAATATCCATGTAGAAAATAATTGTATTTATAACGAACTGCATTTTCCCAACCATGACTGATTAATTATACTAATTATTGGATACGCACGCATGGCTGTGTTAAAAATCATCAATACATTTTTTATTAATAAATTCATTTTCGTATTCAACCCTACTTTCGACGATGGAATATTCGTGTTGTCAATGACTTGGTATGATGTCTTTACATCATTACAAATACGCTTTTGCTTTTTTCAGACTGAAACACTGTAAACATCATATCATTGATATAAATCAATTTCACTTTGAAATGGGTAAGTTTCCCTTGTAAAAGAAAATTTAACACCAAGGTAACTACATAGTTAATTTATGTTATCTTTAACCTCACTCACGCAGGAGAAACGATAGCTTAGTCGGTAGGGATTTGGGCCTAGCAACGTCAGGTGATGATTTGGGGTCTATGGTACTTCCTCTACATGCTTAATGATTTATATTCATACGCTTATAAATCGTAAATTTATAGACTCGGTGGACGAGTGGGGAAGGCGAAAGGCTTTTATCACTGCCCATTTCCCACTAGGTCACGTGTTCGAGGCAAACGTGTGGCAGTGGCCCTGCATGTCATTAAATCACAACTGATTGTAAATCTGACGTAAAACAACAATAATATACAAAATAAAAAAAGTACATTGCGTGCAAATTAGCCTTGAAGTATTACATATTTGAGTATAATGACTTTATATGAATTATGTATCCATATAATATATGCTATATGTAGGTCGAGAGGTAAAATTACTTTAAAGTATTACGGGATGGATATGACTGAAACATCTAATTCGACAGAATAACTCTCTGAATTTACTTAAAAATTACGTTTAGAAATATACATATATATCCGATGAAGTTTGGAACTGACGTTCCGAGCTGATCAATTGTCTTGGTGCCCGTTATCAGGCGAAATACAGCGTACCGTCAATGTCAGGTAAGCGTGTTGCACAACAAAACCGTCTGATATTTTCAATCAATGTTGCATGATAGATATAATACATGTCCAGTGCCATAACATATCAGCTGCATTTTGGCTCAGGAGAAGGAAACCAAAGTGACCCTGTGTTATCTGTATAATGTTACGTCTATAGCTTGTATGTCATAATAAACGAAGTGTTTACGTGCATGTTTATAAGCTTGAGATAGAATGTGTTTCATTTTGGATGTAATATCACAACTGCTTTATGTTTGATGTACCCACTTTGTATGGTACTGGATCAGGTATGGCATCATTTTTGTTCATGGTGGAGCTCACCGTTTAAGTAATCATGATGGTTCGATTTCTACTCGGAGCAAATTATCTTTACCTAAATAAAGCATGTGTTAAACAAGGCTTTAAACGATTTTGAACATTATGTTATTCGTAACATATGAAGCATGGTTTTGTGAAAAAGTCATGACATCAGTATGTACTGAGTACTCTTTGAGTATTATTAATCTAATTCGTGGTCAGTCTTTATTTTGAGTATTTGTATACGTTACAATATGAAAATGCTTAAACGTCACGTATGCTATTTATATGCATAAAATGTGTAAAAAAGTGTGTATGACATTAGTTTTAAGCAAATTCATATAATTACAATAATCTGCTATGCAAACCAGACAATGAGCAAATGAGCCCCGTCTTGTCTGCACACTAATTACATCGTTAGTAGCAATTTGAATTGATCTCTCAAAACAAAAGCTATAAGCAAAAGCATCAGGTTCAATTAGAGAACCTATTGCTGTGTTGCGGCAATGTACTATTACACCAAGTCGATACCATTTTTAGACTTGATACTGTGAAAAGAAGCACAAGGATCAAAGATTTATATATCATAGCACAAAGTAAATAATGCCGATAATGCCACACCGTCAGTACATTACATAAGGTCTAAATATGACTTAGAGATACCAAAATATGACATAACATGACAAAGTCATAAATAAATAAAAATGTGAACGCAAGGGGAAACACAATTTCGTACAATGCACTAAAATCCCGCTGTAACGACATCGAAAAAAATATACTGAAATGTCGACATCGCGATGTACCAAAAGTAAAATCAAAAGAAGTACGAAACATGACATAGCATAAGCACACATGAGAAAATGTAGATACTAGCCCCAACATAGATTTCAGGTAGGGAGGACTCTTAAACTCTATTGGTTGAGCGTCAGGCTAGGAGTGCAGTCCCTCATTCGAATCCTAGTGGAGACATTGCAGTTTCTAGTGACTTTTATTGTCCTGGCGACTACGTACGAAATCATGAATAATTCTTAAGGTTACCTTTAGTCCGATTGCTTGAGCGTCAAACTAGTACACAAGAGGTCATGGGTTCGAATCATCGTGGAGGCATGAGATTTATAATGAGTACTGTTACAATTTTATGAACAATCTGAACATCAACAATCGAGACCAAATCAAACATAGCGTCAACACAAAGACAAAAAGTAAAAAAAAATATGACAAAATATGACAAAATAAAGCATTAAGGACAAAATGTATTTTATCATCAACTCCAGGACAGTGATATATATAGCATAACAATAACACAAGGCAAATTTACAAGTATATATATCAATACATACACGTGAGTAGAATATATCTTTTCTTCGGCAATAATCTGACAGGTACAACACATTGTATAACGAAAGCACGTGAAAAAGTATGAAATATGCCATGACATCGACACGCAATAGATACAATATATAAAAACACCACATATACCATGAAAGGATCAACGAACAGTACAAAACAATTGGCATTGCCAATACGTTATTTGTGAGCAAACATCATCTATAAAAATGTTAAAGTCATTTTGAAGGACTTGGAAAGGTCTTTAAGATCTGGTTTTGGAGAACAAAATATCAATCATTTTTGAAGCAGCATTGTACCATGATGGAATAAACACCATTGTATATACCAGGGAATTATTGCCGAAACTATCACAACAATATTTCAAATAGCAGCATAACTCACAACAACGCAGAATACCAAAATCGTTAAACAATCTACGAATCTGAGATTAATTTTCACAGATATTTACCGTACAAACAAATGAATGATAACTAAAATGGTCAACACATGCGTGAAATATGTCACAGCGTGCATTCATATACAAACACTCACATACGTTTTTGCAGTGTTTTAAATATGTTAACCCCTTAAAATGCTATACCTGAACTGTATGGCGCTAAAAACAAGAACAAAAATTGAAAATAAAGAACATGAAATAGAATGCACTGACGTTAAACAATGACAATAAACAAACCAAAGGTTTCTCCTCATTATATCCCGCTGTAAAATTTCAAAGAAAGAATACCTATCAATGAGGACCTTATTTACAACACTCTCATAGAACTCCCCATGTTATATTTGAGAGTCTGCTAACAGTACAAATCACATTGATTATTAAAAACCGTACTCTATATATGACCTGACTTAATGCAGTATACATACGTGGAGAAAAGGACAATTTCTGCAATGTGTTGTTTAAAGATTAACGCATTCATGCACAGAACGATTGCTTTATTTCCTTTTTCGCTTTCATCCGTTTTTAAGAGATTATCAACGAACAAACGCAAAAATCTATACACAAATCAATATGTTATTCATAAATTTAAACAAGTGAACTGTTTCAGTTTGGAACTTTTATGAAATAGAGGCGACTTTCAGATTGAAGTAGTATAATAGCTTATACTGGTTTTGTTATTTTCGAGATTTCTTATTGCGTACAGACTATTAAGTCTGGAGTCACTATGTCCTGTTCTTACTCATTCATTGATGACTATTGACCATGTGGCCATGAATTACACAGAATCCAATTTCATGTTTTATATGTATTAACACTGTAACACACACCTCTCAATTTCACCTACACTTCCTCTGGAACGAAAGCTTTGATTTGCTCATTTGTCAGAATAGCTAACCAATAAAATCGATCGACTCTCCGTGATATGTGACTTCCCACTTTGATACATTTTCAATTATTAGTAGAGCAAATTGTCGATTTCTAAGGTGAAACGAACATCCCAAAGGGGCGTGGTTTAATGCTTCTGAGTGATGTCCAATCACCACGTGCTGTAGCGGCGATGTTACTGATCAGTTTCATTCATAAAGCTATCCCAGGGAGAGATCAGTGTATTTGTAGTCTCGAGTGACAACCCCGAGAGACTTTAATGAAAACAGTGTGTTTGTATATATATGTGGTATTTTGTCTCTCTATAATTTTGTCATATTGATCAAAGCGATGTGTTACAGCTTTTCATAGTTTTGACAAAGCTCTTATGGAAACGTGTAAGTGACTTGTGAAACAAAATACAAGGATACTGAATTTGTCTATTGTGTAAGTGCTACAATGTTTATTTCTGGTCAAATATGCGCGTATGAACGCGGAATCCATCGGAAAGAGAAATGTTCTTTTGCTGCTGGAATTGCTTGCGAACATTTGAAAATGATGAATACCATTTAACAACTTTCTAGGTGATAACTGAAACAAATAAAAACAGAAATATGTTGTTATTAAGGTTTCTGAAAAGGAACTGATAACTGTCATCTGGTCTTGGACAAAATCGGAATAAATCAACGTTACAGGAAAGGTAAGTACCGGCAACACAATAAGCACCACTGTTATATTTAATGAAAATATTGAAGAACATTTCGAATTTTTGCTCAAGTATTGTTGACGAATCTGTATGTGCTATTGGTAAGTGAATGCAGACGATTTTGGAGGAAAATCCATTGAAAAAAATCAATTTAAACCGCGACCTGCGCACTTGTTCGGATTTCAAAATTTCTCTAAATCAAATGCCTCTACGTATGGTTATTTGGTAAATGATGCATTTGTGAACTAAGTCAACGATTTTATGGTTAAGTTGCTTGAACTTGAGTTAAGTTCATTTTGTATGTAGTGTCTAAAATGTCCTATTCTCGGAGTAAACGATAAATTCCAGTGGACATTATTGTTTGGAAAATTAAGTCAGAGAGATTGAGCAATTGTCTGATTGAAAATTCATTCACATATGAAATAGCGTTTAACTGCTGTATAATCACGGTATTCAGAGGCTATGGCTGCTGCATCACGTATTCTCACGCCTTTGCAGGGTAGCAAGGTTTGCCAATACAGATACAAAGAAGACGATGCCAGCACGGCAAAAATATCTTGTCCGCAAATAACAACATTTGTGCAGTACATGGTCAACTTATCATGGCTGTTCCACGTTAACTGAGTAGTTCGTAAATGTTTAACGCTTAATTGTATCGTACATAAAGTAATTATGTAGCATCAGCGTGATTAAAGAAGCTTACAAAATAAAAGTAATATGCAGTATCCATAAATATGCATGTGTATTGTCAATGGCTGCCGAAGTTGAAATATCTCGTTATTTTCGCTTTTTTGACTTTCAAACTGCGAGGAGAATAATGAATTGGCGAATTTTAACATCAGATAAGACTAATTTCTGTTCATCTATAGCAAAACCTTGACTTTGTTCAGGTTAGATATTCTGGTTTTTACGCAAATTGATGTGTAGCATTTTGTGTGGTAAACTCACCATACGGTACTTCGCAAAGACAAATACGTAAAGTTTAAGTACTAATTTTCTCCTAAGCTTTTCCAAGTGTTAATTGCATATATCTATATATTAGTTTTTTATACAATGTTCAAATTGCTGCCTCGTAGACACTATACAATGCAGGTCTATGAAAAGCGTTGTAAATGATAGTTTGATACTAAGTATTCACTAGAAACATTTCTATTTCTGCGATCTGAACAAACGACCAGTGCACCGGAAATGAGTTACAATGCTTCCTAAGTCAGAAACAGCTGCTTACAAAATGAGTTTAGATGCATCTACCATAGAAATCTTGCATAGAAAAGTGCTGGTTGGCATCTCAGAGCAATATCTTTTGAAAGGGTGACATGTCTTGTATGTCAGATTGAAGGGAATCAATCACTTATAGAAACTTCTAAAACAGGTGCTCGGAATAACGATTCAATGTTTTCAAATAGACTGTACAGATGGACAAATATTCACAGAAGTAGATATATGAGATAAATATGTTGCATTTACCTCATTGATAGTTTGCTTGTAATAAAAGTAAAAGTTTTGGAAACCCCCCTTTAACGCACATTCAAAATTATGAAGTTTGTCCTCTAGGAGATTAAATCGTATCACTTTATATGAATGACAGATGGTGAAACATTTTGTTAGAATTTTTATGTTCTGATATAACTTTATGATATAACAAGAGATAAGATAATATATAATAGTATGTTACATGTAAGTATTGTTAAGTATTTGGATAATAAAACCATTATTTTTATGGTCGCTCATAGTTACATGGGTACCTCGTGGTTAGGTGTCAAAGTTAGCCTAAAGAATAGGATATTTAGATAATATTATCCTGTGACTTACTCTGCAATAGGTTTGAATCCGTCGCAACACGTTTACTTATCGATGTTTTACTTCAGATACATGAGTTTCCGTGGCCTGGACATTTACAACATCAGGACAATAGCCAACCCTTTGAGGTTCATTCAGTGATATGTTTTTGACATCTGTCTATCTGTACCTCTGTTGTATAACTATGAACGATCATTAAAAGACAGATCACTGCCATACTTCCATTTGTCGTTCAATGAGAGGTCAAATGTAGATACGGAGAAGCTCCACACCTTGATTTTTGGAAATGAAATGATTTTAATATTGAACTCGGGGGATTATTTTAACGTCTTTTCCGCCTTCGTCGGACGTTGTACCGTGTGCTACCGTCCAGTAGAGATTCTGGATGTGTCTTGGCTTACAATGTACATACATTTTGGAACCAAAGCAGGACATTATACCGTTACTTTTAAAAAAAAACCGAAAATCAATTTTGGTTTCCTCCAGATAACGGGTTTATTACTCGCATTAAGAAATATTTAAGTCAGTCGAAACAATAGTGACGTTATATAGAGCTTACCTTTATGGCAATATATGGCATCTTAACGAAGATATACTTGCACGTTTGAAAGTTTCGGTGATGATAATCAAGTAAAGTAGAGTTTGTTATGGTATACAGTATACATGATAAACGCCAGGTTATAGCAATTCATTCATTGTTCCCCGGGGCATCGAATATTCATTGATATAACGTACATAAAATATGTCAATGAGTGTAAACACATAACAATACTGGAGACAATGGATAACTGGTTCACCAAAGTACAGTAAGATGATAGGCAATATCTGTATACTGTTAGGCTGTTAATTTCGAAGATGGAATAGATTGATAAATAAAATACACGAAAAAGGAATTATGTTACGACGAAAGAGTTGATTTCATCATTTCCATGAAGCATACATCTCTTTTGCATCAAGTTTGTACTGAAACTGCGAATTTTCAACCATCAAAATAAACAAACCCTAGTCTTTCCATTTGGATTGACAAGTTCAATGGGAATATGGATTAGCTATAATTACTATCAAATATCGTTACACAGAATGTCTGAAGAACCATTTGATGCTGATTAATTACCTGTGAACGCTTATTTGGTGTCTTATCACGATTTCCGTGCAAGATGTCGTCAACAGACGGACAAACTCAGAACACATGGTTTCAAAAGAAATGATGGAACAGTTTTACGGAATCTCATTGAAATATATTCGATTTTGCGATAGTAAGCCGTACTGTGTTTCATGCTCGCTAGTTTTCCTCTTGGCACCGTTGTTGAATATTTTTTTTTCATTTGAGAACCAGACAAAATTTACTTGGATTGACCAAAATGTACATGGTGGGCGTCTTCGTTGAAGCGGAATACGCTAACTCTTCCGAAACACATTGTCTGGATTACGATTTTCTTTTTAATTTAATTTATTTAAAAGATATTATAAACTGAAATGTTTAAATCGGTTAATTTTCATATATCTACTTCACTATGGGTGTGGAAAGTGCTTAATCTGCATGTTGATTGTCGACTACTTTGAAATGAATGTTGATTATGCTGAAATATCATAAATCCATTATTTCCATCGCTGTGAAATTTCAGCATGCTACATACTAACAATACTTTCACATCGTGAAATTGGAAATAATATACCTCCACACGTTTAGATCCAAACATAGGTTTGCTGTTAATTTCAACGTCTTATTCATATTTTCAATCTCAGAGTGTATCTGAAAAGTGTTGTAAACACAAATGCTATCAATTACAATCTGGAGGTACTCTTTCATCCTATAAGCAGTATATATTTGTATGATAATCTCCCTGATGTGGTCTGTAATAGTGATCGTAATACACGCTAGAGAGTAGGGCTGTTATTGTCTAATACGATCCTAAACGATCACAGAGATACAGACCTGTTTACAGTGTCATCTTAATCGATACACGTTTATTTTTTATTTACATTAGATGAGGAGGAAAAAGGGTACAGGGTTTGTGTCTCTGTAAATTTAATAATTACTAATCTGTCGATATATGGCACGTGGTAAACGGCAGCTTGCTATGAAAGTATTACATTGACATCCGAACAGTGACGTTAACTTGACAACAATGAAATCAGAGAATATATGACGATTTTGAAAATATGAAAATATCCAGAGATACGTTTAGAATAACTATTGCCGTAGTTTTGAATGAGTAATGAAACAATTTGCATTAATTTGCTCCTGTTTCCGCTCCATATAAAACTGTTTTAATTTACACTTTCTATACAGTAAAACCTCCAAAACCATTTCATAAGTAATATCTCCATATCATTTCTATAGATATTACATGTTGTACACATTTTTTTTTCCATCTACTTAACTCTGTTCTTCTGTTTTGACTGCAGAGATTACGCTATAAATAGAACGGGAAGTTCCCACCTGCACAACTTCAAAACTTATATCGCTGTTTCCAAGCGCGTAATTTATACTGACTGAGCCAAATCAAATCGTTTTACAGTATATGAAATGAAAAAACAACATCCCGTAAAGCAGGTAGTATTTGCGGGTCAAATTTATCGCGATTTAAAAAAAAAAGAAACACGATCGAATTATAATTTAACAAATTAAAATTTTGCGCTCTGGATGTAAAGGACTTTATACGCACGTGTCTCATAATTTCACGGACTTGATATTCGCGACCACTATGATGTACTGCTAACCAGCGAAAATATCATCCCGTGAAAATAATCTGCTAATTTGCTTGAATTAACTTTGTGGTCAAATCTTTCACCAAATATACTTTTCAGTTTATCATTTTCGTAATGTTATAACATACGAAAACTGTTATAGAGAACTGCAGTTTTGACTGGCATCAATAAATTTCTCGAAATTAAGTCATGCTTGAAACAAAAACGAAGATGATTATAGACTCATAGCAAATACTAAAACATCACTGAACAATTTGCACAAAAGACACACATTATGCCTTGTACTAGCACATTTCAAACAAACAAAAATAGCATAGAAAATACCTACATATTCACAAACTCTGAATTTAACTTCAACGAAACCAAGGCAAATATAAACAAAAGAAAAATGTTCACAGACACTCCTAAAAAAGCAATAATAATGATAAAACCATGCGTTTCGGACGGGTAAGCGTCTTTTATCTCTTCGACGATACCCGCATTGAATGTTTTAGACAAGCATGTTAAGAATTAGAGAGAGAAAAAAAAAGAACTCGGTGATTCTTAACCGTAAATTTCTAGGCGATGACATGAATGTCAGTGTAGGTAAAAATATCAGAATTCTTTATGTCACGGTATTGTAACCCCGTAACCAGGAACATTTCATACTTTTTCATTATCGGTTACTTTCAACATTGAGTCATACTATTATTCAAATGGATTAAAGCGTGGTATAAAGGTTACAATCAGCAGCAGCTACCACGTGTAACTGATCTATAAGAACGAAATGTCTAATAGTCCAGCGGAAATATTTGCGAGGAATCTATTTGTAAAGAGCTGTTCAACATGACCTTGTTTCCGACGAAGTCTATTATAGTACGTGTAAAAGCAGCTCATTTTTTTAATTATTCATACAGTTGACGATATCTCATCAGAAATCACACCACTTTCATCGTCCTAGATTGTCTTGACCTGCCATGACTTGTCAATGGATATTTAACAATTAGATCACATCGTCAAATACTTTTCTAGCAGTATTTGTACTCTCTTTGTGTTGGAGGTTATTCAATTTGCGAACTACGTTTTATGGAAGAAGTGAAGGCGTAAGAAGTCGGGGATTATTGTCCTTTAGATAACTACGCTATGACGACTTACGCTTTTAACTCGAATATCACGTTCAATTTAACATTTATCATAAGATGTAATGAACAAATACGAGTTCAAAAAGAAAGAAACTAAAGAAAATTAGATGTGAAGTATTTTTGAAAAGCAGCTAGCGATGTTAATCGATCAACCCAAATGGAAATTACGTTCACCTCAAATATTTCTGTGATTCTCGTCAACAAGATAACGTCAGGGATTGGTAGATGTCACAAGGTGCCAAACTATTCTTAAGAGTATAATCAGACACAATATGATTTTACGTACTTTGACTTGTATTTAAAACAGATGTCTCGGTTGTTATGACAGCATGGTTATCTAACCTATTGATACTTATATGCAATAAAAAGTGTTTAAATCAAACGGTAATCTAAGGATGGAAATAAACAGATTAAGAATTTTTAAAACACGATCCGGAAAAGATTAAAGTGTGACGTTTCGATGAGGCACACAATCATATTTATCAAATGACTGACGTATGTAGTGTACACGATAGTAAGATTCCGGTTAACTTGATATTAACAACGTGGGTAAAAAAAAAAGAAAAATCTGTAGTTAATATCTTCAAATGATTATGGTATAGGAAGTAACTTTACAGGAACTTGAAGAAAAAGTTCCGGAAAAAATGGTAAAATGTAACGATGGATACTTCCATTGTAGACAATCTTACATTTTTGCTTGACAGCGAGATACTCATCGTCTCTTTTTTTCTCACAGCCCATTTCAATTTGGACAAGTAGGTTTGTATGAACATAACTGCATGCACTATGTTATGCGTAACATATACGTCGTTATAACAGAATAGTTAATGTGTACGAAAAACATCCGAATTGTGGAATATTTTCTCATGCTGTCAGAGATAAGAACATAATAGGCTTTGTGTTAAGAAAAAACTGCGTTTATCTGGAAGATTCATAAGACAAGTATTCTCGTTTTTACGGACACTTAAAGTTTGACTTCAGAAAAAACATCAGGCCCCACTTGAATAAGATTTTCCTCAGCTAATATCTCCTTGAAAATATCTTGTATGAAAATTCCCCAAGGAATTTCAGGACATCCTAGCCGATGCCTTCCTCCTGTTCCTTGAGAAAATTGTATACAAGCCGTTTTTGAGGAGATATCAGCAAGGGAAAATCTCGACTTGAGGAAATCTCAAGTTGAGATGTTTTATACAAGTGGGGCCTGATCAGTGTTATTTTCATTCCAATGAACCTCGATAAATGTACAAAACATAATCGATGTGTGATTTTAGCGTAAACTATTTGGTATTCATATTTTGATCAAGTGTGACAATTTCTTCAACGAAGTATCTAAACTCGATGAAAATTCTCACAACGATTTCAACAAACTGAATGTTATTTATATCCCGAAAATGTAGTTTTATCCTGCAACTGGCACCATCATCTTCGAAATACACCTACCACATATATGTTTGCTGTATTCGGCGGTGACGGAAAACAGCTTTATTTTAGCACGTGCGGTAATTTGACAGAATTACTTTCTGAATTTATCTAAATATTATGTTTAGAAATATAAATAGTTGTTGGAACAAGTGATTTTACATCTTGTAATAAACAAGTTGATTTATGAAAATTCATGAAACCTTTGTTATATCCGATTAAGTTTGGAACTGTTTCCATGCGAAAAATTATTTTGTTGTCCGTCATCAGGCAAAATTCAGCGTAACGTCAATGTCAGGTAAACCCAGGTTGAACAACAAAACTGTTTAAGATTCAATAGTCTGATTTTTAATCAATGTTACGAGATAAATAGAGTACATTGTAAGTGTATTGTAAGCTGTATTTTGGAAAGGGTGAAGGAAAACAGCATTATTACACAACATCAACAGATGTTTGCGTCAAAAGATCTCCAAATTAACGTGTCAGGCGCGTTTGATTGACACCTCTGAACACATATTTACGTGTGGAGAAGAAATTTCCTTAAGTATATCCTTGTGAATTAAATCACCTGCCAAATATCAGACGCATTCCGAATGATGTCACAACGACCGCGACAACAGAATTGTGGGCGTCAGTTATTCAAGATTAGTCACGAGACAATGTCCGAAAACATGTCCAAAGTTCTGCAATCACCTGCCAGCGGCATGTTACGCTTGTGTCAATCTATACACGGCCCTCGCCAAGCTAGCCAAACCAATACAGCAGACATTTTTGCACTTGGTGTATACCAAATGTGTTTCCAGAACAAATGCAGGGGGCATATAGCACTACACACGAAGTTTCTGTGTCTGCTATGCGATTTAGTTACTGTGTAAATACTGGAATCGTCAATATTGCGAAAAGCTTATAAACAAAACGCTTAACGTTGGGTAGATTTGTCATCGATAGCCATATTTATCTAAATGAGCCGCAGTGATGCTCATTTCGATCTGTCTTGGAAACAGAGCTCGTCACAAACGTAAATATATGTCATGATCAGTTGAGTGTGCTATACAAAGCACTCTGCTAATGTTGTGCGTATTAATTTTTCATTACTCACTCCAGCGTCCTCTTTGCATTCCGATCCTTGCCAGCTGAGTGCAAGTCGTTTTTCATGCTCACAAAGAAAATATACATATATATAACATCTAAATGTTTCGTTGATAAAAACTGAAAAAAAAAAAAAAAAATGATATTTAAAGGTCAACTTTGTAGAGATCCGTATACTAGCCTTCTGTGTAGAAATAATGGTGGAATTAATAAGTTCGCAGTCGTTGTAAAAGATCATACAAAAGCCTCCTTGTACATGCATAGACCAAATTTGTGGAACCAATTGATGAGGAAATCTTCGTAGAAAACATCTTTGTAGTGACCGTTTTTACAGACATTCTGTTTTGAAGTGACTGTTTTTGTATAAACTTTAAATCTCTGTAAAAATTCATAAAAAGATTCTTCACTGTAGAAAACAATTAAATTACTTAAATTATATATTTATCACCAATATCAGTTTGACTGACGGACATTCCATTGTTTAACAGATGATTTAGATGTGTAACAATTTTAATATCTTCAATAAAACTCGCAATGATTTATTTGCTAAAGCTTTACCGGATTTGTAAATATATCATTGCGAGTTGTATTGATGTCTTACCATACCCAGTGTAAAAGTTTGAGAATTTTAGAGACTGTCACCTATCACGAAAAATCATCGAAGGTAAAGTGATTTCTACGTCTCATCTCATCCCATATTGGGCGTCTTCTGATTTTCCTTCACTTTTGTTATTGTTTTTTTCACTCAAGTGGGCCAATTTTGCTTACTGGCGGGAATTGCTGAGAAACGACAGGAAGTACCAAACAGTAATAAGCTGTGACGCAAACAGTCAACAGCGACTCAATAAAATAGTATGGACTGGCGATGTAATATCGGTATATGTACATGGAATGCAAAACTCTGGCATTTATAAGTTGTATAAATGCAGGATAGTTATGTCACCATCCTCCAATATATTTGCAATGCTAGACATTTGTATAACACAAATAATGATGTATACAAATTCTGTAGTTTGCCAATTGTCCGCTGCCAGCGAGAGCCATTTTGTCCATTTTTAAGTGTCTAGAATCATTCCATTTCGTTTGTTTTGATGGATCGATGTTCCTGCGTTTTAAAAATGCAGCGAGAACATTAAATGACGCTCCCTGATATAATCATTCATATAGCACTACATTCATTGCCGATGGTACTAGACATTAACGAAATTGTGACCGGACAGTGACCTAAAGGACCTAAAGGATACTGTGAGCAAATGCCCCCCAGTTGTCGAGAATTCCACAATAAAATAACAGACACTAAATCTGATTCTACTTTATGACCAGGTCTGAGTATATTGGCACCCAATGAAAATCTATATTACATCAACGCTGAAAAGATCAATAATTTGAAGTCGAACCACGAAGACAATTACACGAACTGTCCATGTTAGAAATCTGCCTACTTTGTCAGTGCAACACTGTCAGTGATTTGATTTCCTGATCCGGAACATTTTCTTTCCTTTATCTTGTAAAACAAAATTTAACATACTTCGTTATTTAGGATTGTTTTAAGCTTATATTCAATCGGATATGGATATGGCAGGATCTTGCAGTACTATGTAACTTTGGCATCGTCTGAAGTAACCAGCTGATCAACGTTCAACAACGCATATTTAAATGATACCAATGAATTAAACGCAGTGATGTTCCATACAAAAAGATAAAATATATGTTATGAATTTATACGTTGATGAATATTCACTAATCTAAGTATTTGGCTGCACAATTTTTCTTTTTTTATTGGGGAATGTTGTAGTCACATGCATTGTCAGGGCCATTTTGATGCAGCTTTTCTTAAATTATTTCATTGAACATCATGCGGGAGGTCCGTCGCACGACATAGATAGGTATAAGGGTAAAGTGGTTTGCCAAAGAGCACAATCACAGCTTTATTTATTTTACAGCAATTGCGAAACAAGTTATTTCAACTTATACAATTCACTCTTGTTGGCCCAGGTGTAAGCGTGCGAGGGGTCTTATTGTGGGAGGAAACCGGAGTACCCAGGGAAAATCCACGTGGTCGGGAAGGTGACCCCTTACCTTTTCACGTCCATTCTGGGAATCGAATCCAGGACGGCTAGTTGAAATGCGAGTGCGTTTTGCACTGCGCCACCCGACCACCCAAACTTCTACGGGTAGGGAGCATCAAACCAGCACCACAGATCTCCACTTGAGAGCAGACGTAGATGAATGTATTTTTGCCGGCCCTCTAAGGGACAGTAGCAAAATCTAAGCATAGAGGATTCCTATTGTATAAAATAAAACTTTGGAAAGTGTTACGAAAAATATTATTCTTCAAAATTATTTGCGCCCTTGGAGTGATGTCATAGTGACGTAAGTAACGATATCATCTCGAAATGTGTGACGTCATTTTATCACAATTCTATGATAATCCCCAAACGTGATTTTTTTCATTTCAGAGTCATCTAAAACGTAACTCAAATTCATACCAGTATTATTATCGAGATGATGGATAATCGGGCTATCCCATTTTTCTCTTTTTTTCTCAAAACAGGTGAAACACTCCTGCGAATATTTCAAACAAAACGGAAATTATATTTCTACTGGTACATCGTTATAGAAACCCATTAAAAACCATCTATTTGTACCTAATGTTCTGTATTCTGATACATACACTTCGCTCCTTCTACTGACGTAAATGATACTATTCTCAGTAGAACAGCCAATTTCTGGCCGTCCCCAGACAGAATTTTGAGGTAATTGATTAAAGGAGGGCGTGTTATGATGTACGTCTAGCATGGTAGTTAACGGGTTTTATCGTCCGGTCAGCGGGACATTAGCTATATTGATAAACACTGAGTAAATTGTTACATCGTAATCTTCTCACCTCACCGGAAGTCGTCATTCGTAAGTCATCATTCTAATATCTATTACTGATAGACACACTGTACACGCGTATTGGAAACAGGAAAATTGTTATATTTATAGAAATACGATGTACCAACATCTATCTTTTAATTTGATTAGAGGGAATAAGGATGATAATCCGGTCTAGATTTGTTTAACAAGAACGAGTCTTGACATTGGAAATTAGCTACACGTCTATACGGGATTGGCTTAGAAAAATGACATCAATGCGACAGCGTCACTATTGACTTAATTCGTTGCCTTTATATATTTTTAATTTTTTTGCAATTCAGTTCAATCACTATGCGACAAACTTATCTGATAACTATCACCCATGGCAATCAAAGTGAATGCAACAGCATGAACTTTGACGGACACTGATTTCCCTTATGAGTAGTGTAGTTAGAAGTACAGTGCATGTATGTATGTATGTATGTATGTATGTATGTATGTATGTATGTATGTATGTATGTATGTATGTATGTATGTATGTATGTATGTATGTATGTATGTCAGTGTTTATGTATGTGTGTGTGTATGTATGTATGTATGTATGTATGTATGTATGTATGTATGTATGTATGTATGTATGTATGTATGTATGTATGTATGTCAGTGTATGTATGTATGTATGTATGTATGTATGTATGTATGTATGTATGTATGTATGTATGTATGTATGTATGTATGTATGTGTGTGTGTGTGTGTGTGTGTGTGTGTGTGTGTATGTATGTATGTATGTGTGTGTGTGTGTGTGTGTGTGTGTGTGTGTGTGTGTGTGTGTGTGTGTGTGTGTGTGTGTGTGTGTGTGTGTGTGTATGTATGTATGTATGTGTGTATGTATGTATGTATGTATGTATGCATGTCTGTATGTCAGTGTTTATGTGTGTATATATGTATGTATGTATGTATGTATGTATGTATGTATGTATGTATGTATGTATGTATGTATGTATGTATGTATGTATGTATGTATGTATGTATGTATGTATGTTTGTTTGTTTTCATGTACATTTGTGTATAGAGGGAAAATAGAGAAAAAATCATTAAGAATATTGCAACGCGTGATGAAGCATTGATGACAATATCTAGAAAACATCACAACATATTGTAGAATATTATAATCTTTTCTTGTCTATAGATATTGTTTTATAAATGAACAGAAGGAATTTTTAAAGATAATGGATTTACCTGACGGGGTATTTTGAGGCGTGTTCTCATTGTAATAGTCAGTGGCTACCTTAATGAACAACATGCGGGGGCCCGTCTCATGTCATCCATCTGAGGTGATAGCACAATGTTAATCTTTTATATTATATACATGTAGCTCGTTTTCGTCAGAATGATTGTAGTTTCTTTCGTAGAAATGGAAAAGTGATCCCATTGAGAAATATTCTTGGATTGACGAAGGTTTAGATTGTAGGTGTCGTCAAGGTAAAAGACGCTCACTCTTCCGGAACATCTGGTCTTGTTCTCTTTGAACTTGTTTCTGGAGTCTTCATGTAAATCTTTCTAATCTTTATAAAGTCGAAATTCGTTATCTCGAAATTCAAGGGACCGTGGAAAATGCTTATCCGAATTTCAACTTAAACGAGATGTACAAATAAGGTCAACGATATAAGTTTTCTGACGTTGAGTTGACATGGGTTGAACGAAGTAGGGCTACGATAGTACGCAAACAGTGTAGTTTAATTTGTTATTTGAAAGGCAGTAAATAAACAAATTTATTTATTTTTACTTTCTCCTTTTCTTGTTCATACATCGAAAAAACTAAACGTGTAAAAACAACTTCAAACAAAAACATTTGTACTTACGTCGTTCCGTCCCACACATGTGAACAATACCCTTACTAACTGCACTGTTACATTGAATTTAAGTTTGGATTATGATTATGTTGATGTGTTTGTTTGGTTTTGTTGTTGTTATTGTTTGTAGAACGGCGGCAAGTTAAAGGAACTGTATTTTTTTTACTGGAAGCATAAGATGTTTTACAAAGGCTTCATTGACAGTTCCAAAAACAAACGATAACTTACTATTTACATTTAAGCCATATCTGTATATAATTTAGGGATGTAAGCAAACATTCCGAATTTACAAACTGGTGCAAGTAAAACCCAGAACGATACCCCATCTAAAACATTATTGCCTTGTGTAAATATTGATAAATATGCACTTTGTGGTTGGTCTCGGAATGCTTTATTTACCCAATAGTTTGTCATTATTTTTCGGTGATGTCACGTCAACCATCGTCAATGTCAAATTGCTATGACGCTATTTTCGATGTGGCCAAATTTTGGTTATCTATCTATCTATGCAGTTATTGCTTTGAAAATTAAATTCCTCTCTCTGCAGTTAGTTTATTGTTTAGCTTCATCATACGCTTTATCATAAGCCATATTACCAGAAACCTAAACGACTACAAAGTCGAATCCTTTCATGTCATCTAGCGGCTAAATCAAAATGTCAACGCCTTACGAATTTGAATGGTTGATGAAATGAAACTCCGATTTGTATACTCACTTTTCTGGAATATTACCTCGTAAATTCATCATTAAGGAACTGGTAAATTACCTTCTTGTTTGCAATACGATTATACATGTATTAGAAGAACCTTATCCGTTGTATGACCTCGTGTATGAATTCCACAGTTTGGGAATGTAAATTGCATGCGTAGTCGTCATCCTGAGGCAAATCAATATCATTATAAACAGCTCCAGTAATAATCTGATGAATATGAAATTGATGATTACAAAATCACTAATGATCCTCTGTTTGATAACTTACAGGTTTCTCTACAGTGCAGCATCTTCTAACTTGAGATCGCCTTGAGGTCCGCTGCGACCGACGTCTGTCTGGATAGCGCTGAAACGTCAAATGAACAAAGCCCATTAAGGCAATGCAGCACACAGATCAAAGAAGCACGTTTGATAATTCTCAGTATGCCATTTAGAAAATAGAGAATACAGTCAAGGTTGACAAATATTTGATACCATAATAACGTGCTACTCCAATGCAACACTGTTGGAGAAGACACTACGCCGTCGGAGAAGACACCTATCTGTCGGAGAAGACACCATCAGTACAGCACTTGGAAGCTAACCTCTACCTTTAGCGTTCTTTAATTGAATCATTAAGATATTAAAATGTGATAATGTACTTTATCAAATGATTTAATGAAGCCTTTGAAAATAAAGAGGCAAATAGCACAAGCTAAAATGGAAACATGATAGATTTTTTTAATTTTCATATATCAAAAGGGTGAAATATTATTTCTCTCATATACAAGCCTTCTTTAATTAAACGGGGAATCTTTCATTTAATATTAACTTTTGAAGTAAAAAGGATAAAATACAACAAATACAAAAATATAATGGTCATTCATATATGTAAGTTTTAAAAACAGAGATTTTAATATACATTTTTTTCAAATTTTATATTATTTCAAATCAAAATGCCTTCCCGATCAAATTTAATTTCAAAATTCCGTGATTTTAATCCGATATCGTTGTATTATTACATCAAGGAGTGTTTATGCGACTGTAAGGTTGATTTCATCTTCCTGATCTACAGTATTGGGGATGCTCTTTTAGACGCCGTTCTTCGACCCAACGTTCCACAAATCGTCTGCTACAGCATGTATCCAAACCGCATCCATAGCTGTCGGCATATCGAGGACAATGTAGATATTGAAGATATAGTACAAAAACAAGCCACTACATACATGATTTTACACAAAATCATCACCAACCTGCCTGCACTCGTGCTAGGCATGTTCTGTGGCGCCTGGAGCGATAAATATGGACGGAAACTACCAATGGTAATGCCGAGTCTTGGTACAACGTTTGCCGTCTTATTATATATGGCCGCAAATATGGCGTATGATGGATCTATCGCTTGTTTCCTCGTGGGATCAGTGATACATGGATGCTTTGGCAAGACTGCGATGGTCAGTATGGCCGTCAGTAGTTACGTAGTGGACATCACAGCAACGGACAGGCGGACAAAGCGACTAGGAACGATTGCCGCTATGCAGTTTATTGGAATGTTCATAGGTTCTCTAATCGGCGGACTTCTCATTGATAGTACAAATATTCTGACGTCATACTGTTGTGTTTCATTCATGAACGCTCTAGTGGTGCTTTTAACTCTCGTTACTCTTCGCGAGACTGTAAATGTCGGCGATAAGAGAGATTTGTTTCCTTGTAAAGCATTTTGTAAAGGTAAAAACGTTATGGAATCTGTGCAAGTCATCACAAAGTCACGTGCAGGAAGCACGAGACGTTTTATCATATCTCTGTTTGTTGTTCTTTTCCTCCATCAGACATGTCGAACAGGACTCACTGACGTCACTCTTCTTTTCACGGAGAAGTCACCTCTTAGCTGGCCTACATCATGGTTTGGGTACCTATCAGCACTTGACAATGCAGCAATGGGGTTTATCTTACTAGTCTTTCTACCAATACTATCAAATATATTGAAGTTCTCTGACCTTTCGATCAGCATCATAGGTCTCTCGTGCGCTTGCATCCGGTTCGTAATTATGGCGTGGAGCAACGAGACTTGGATGGTATGGCTTGCCGTTGTGATAGGAAGTTTCGGTGGGATAATCAATTCTCCCGTTAGGTCTCTTCTCAGTAAAATGGTGCAAGAAGACGAAGTAGGAAAGATGTTCTCTTTATTGGGAAGTGGTGAAACTGCGGCTAAGTTCCTAGCTGTCGTCTTTACTTATCTGTATGGATCTACCCTCGATATATTTCCTGGTTTCGCTTTTCTATTGGCGGCGGGCTTGTATACAATAATGATCATCATTATCTTACTTGTCCATGTGAATATCAAACCGGACAGCAACAGTGACGAGAGTCCGACCGAACAATCTGAAAGCAAAATGGAGATGAATCATTTAAATGGAAAAACAAACACAAATGGAAAAGTTGACATTAATGGCAAAACTGAAATAAATGGTTGTAATGGAATTCGTGAACGGGCCGATATTGAAAGTAGATAAAAGTTTGTCCGAGCTCCTTCAAGTTTGTAGCTAGCTAGTTAATTGACTGATGCTAAAATCTGTCACCTCTATATTTTTTTCAAAAATTGCTAATATTTGGAATTAAGGTTATATTCATGATTTAAGAAAGGATCAACTGGGTAAAGGTTATACTACCTTTTGTAACTTTTCAATACCTGTATATAAATTACATTTTTGAAGACAAAAACTAAGTGATTCCCTAAGCTGATCTGCTATTGAAATTGATAATTAGATGTGATATTTCATAACTATGTCCAAAATTATCGTTTTATTTGATTCGAGTGTTATGCAGTGACTGTTCGTGTAATATATATAGAGTTTAATCTCTATGGATTGTTATTTTTTAAATTGCAAATGTGACGTCATAAATATTTCAATTCATGCAATGTTATATATTTTAAGATGGTGGCGTTGATAATAGGACAGTCAAAATCAAATGCTCTATTTTGCTGTAAATATGAAATAATTATCGGTTGTGTACTATGAATGATATTAAACCAGTTTGCTATGTCCAGAGAAAATGGTTCTACTTGTTTCTTAAAAAACAATCAAATAATGATATTATCCGAAAATACATACCTATTCCCAATTTACTACTGTTCATAAGTGATAATTTGATTACTAATACATTTCAATATTTTCCTATGAGAACTTATTTGATATCACGTGACAGCATCATGACGTCATCATGATATCATTTGACCTACATTTTAAAAACAAACCTTGTACGTCTACCCCAGTGTCGCCAAATGCATCTGTGTATCGATTGTATAGAGACATGCTGATGATTTTCCCGAATCTCTTGCTGTATATGTATACAGACATACAATAGATAAATAAATAAATAGATAAATAAATGAATAAATAAATAAATAAAACTATGATATGTGCATATATGATCTTAAATTAGTTTCCATTTCATACCACATATTATGAAACGAAGTTTTTATTAGCGAGCAAAAGTCTAAATTAAATTTCGAGACTAGTTTGCTAAAATCTCATACAAAAAGTAAACAAATGTAGGATAGATTTTATCAAATTCATCAGAAAATATCAATTTCGACAGGTTTTTATGTCATAATGTCGAGATCAAAAGGAAGCAGCTATTTTGTTTTGCTATTTCTAAATCATAAAGTAAGGTCATTGTCTACATGATGACTTTCCGATCGATTAATGACTAACGAAGCCGCAAAAAAGATGTGATAATATAGATATCAAAACACGTGATCATGTGTATAATCATGTTGCATTTATTGTCAATATGAATGCCAAAGGGATGACTCATAATCATGACGTTCTGCATTCGTTACTATCATACAATGATAAAATAATGAAAGAATATGCGGAAACATACCAGAGAATATCGATGAACATTATAAATACACACTAGTGTTACTGCACCGTACACAGATCTGTGGAGGGCTGTATTTTACTATTGCTTTAAGGTGACATTTGGAAACAGAAATACCTTCATTTAAAAAGAAATCAAATATGTTGCAGATTAACAAATGAGAAAAATAGAGATGATTACAATTTTTAAGCATAATTCAATAGTTTCTGGAAATACCGGTAAAGAAATTTTTTAATTCATTTGCAGAATTTGTAAGCGTATGAGTCTTTCCGATCTTTTGGTATTAAAAGAATAAATTTTAGATTGCAAAATCTGTTTACAAAAATGTTGTTTTCGTGACTGGTGACAACACATCTTGATTATGTTGCAAATAAAAAACTTCGTTTCATTGTATACAACTTAAGGGAAGTCAAATATTTCTCTATAGGATTATAGTGTTTCATAAATGCAAACGCAATGCTTGCGAATATTTATATTCTCGTGTATTCGTACATACCCAACACCTTCTCGGCCGGACTGTAATACTAGGAGAGAACTCCGGTCACAATATCATCCATTGTGTCTACCAATACACCAGCTGACCCTATTGCATGATCGCAGAAAGCGGCAAGGTATCATTTCTTTTTTTCTAAATAACTATTTTTTCTTGGTGCTTGTCAATGCCTTGCATCTGTCTCTACTGAGTGTTCAACCTTGTAGGGGAGACTCTAAGTTATGTCTGTTGGTCAAGACACACCACTTATTCAACACACCCAACGCATGCACCCACCTTGCATAAAGAGAGACCTTTATTTGAATGACCATAAATGTTGATAGGAATTTAAGCAATATGAAAGCAAACCAAACAGCGGTCAAATTAGTACATTAATTTATCTTTCGAAATTTGAATAAAGTATTTCATGGTAGTTTTGTTGAAATAAGTCTCACATTAATGTTTTCCTAGTGATGTTCAAATGCATAAAGCTGTCATTTTTTTCAAATTTTCGTTTTGCTCTACTCGTATGTCAAAAAATATTTTCAAACATTTCTAGGAACTGCTTTGTCTATCATTGCTGATGAAAATGACGTGCCTTTCAATATATCAACACATATTGTACTTTCTCCACTGTGTTGTACAGTGGCATTACTCTCTCCACTGTGATGAACAGTGGCATTACTCTCCCTACTGTGTTGTACAGTGGCATTACTCTCTCCACTGTGTTGTGCAGTGGCATTACTCTCTCGTCTGTGTTGTACAGTGGCATTACTCTCTCCACTCTCTCCACTGTGTTGCTCAGTGGCTTTACTTTTCCCACTGTGTTGTACAGTGGCATTACCCTCTCCACTGTGCTGTACAGAGGCATTACTCTCCCCACTGTGTTGTACAGAGGCATTACTCTCTCCACTGTGTTGTACAGTGGCATTACTCTCTCCACTGTGTTGTACACTGGCATTACTCTCTCCACTGTGTTGTACAGTGGCATTACTCTCCACTGTGTTGTACAGTGGCATTACTCTCTCCACTGTGTTGTACAGAGGCATTACTCTCTCCACTGTGTTGTACAGAGGCATTACTCTCTGCACTGTGTTGTACAGAGGCATTACTCTCTCCACTGTGTTGTACATTGGCATTACTCTCCACTGTGTTGTGCAGTGGCATTACTCTCTCCACTGTGTTGTACAGAGGCATTACTCTCCACTGTGCTGTACCGAGGCATTACCCTCTCCACTGTGTTGTACAGAGGCATTACTCTCCACTGTGTTGTACAGAGGCATTACTCTCTCCACTGTGTTGTACAGAGGCATTACTCTCTCCACTGTGTTGTACAGAGGCATTACTCTCCACTGTGTTGTACAGAGGCATTACTCTCTCCACTGTGTTGTACAGTGGCATTACTCTCTCCACTGTGTTGTACAGAGGCATTACTCTCTCCACTGTGTTGTACAGAGGCTTTACTCTCTCCACTGTGTTGTACAGTGGCATTACTCTCTCCACTGTGTTGTACAGTGGCATTACTCTCTCCACTGTGTTGTACAGAGGCATTACTCTCTCCACTGTGTTGTACAGAGGCATTACTCTCCACTGTGTTGTACAGAGGCATTACTCTCTCCACTGTGTTGTACACTGGCATTAATCTCTCTCCACTGTGTTGTACAGTGGCATTACTCTCCACTGTGTTGTACAGAGGCATTACTCTCCACTGTGTTGTACAGAGGCATTACTCTCTCCACTGTGTTGTACAGAGGCATTACTCTCCACTGTGTTGTACAGAGGCTTTACTCTCTCCACTGTGTTGTACAGAGGCTTTACTCTCTCCACTGTGTTGTTGTACAGAGGCATTACTCTCTCCACTGTGTTGTACAGAGGCTTTACTCTCCACTGTGTTGTACAGAGGCTTTACTCTCCACTGTGTTGTACAGAGGCTTTACTCTCCACTGTGTTGTACAGAGGCATTACTCTCTCCACTGTGTTGTACAGAGGCATTACTCTCTCCACTGTGTTGTACAGAGGCATTACTCTCTCCACTGTGTTGTACAGAGGCATTACTCTCCACTGTGTTGTACAGAGGCATTACTCTCTCCACTGTGTTGTACAGAGGCTTTACTCTCCACTGTGTTGTACAGAGGCTTTACTCTCTCGTCTGTGTTGTACAGAGGCTTCACTCTCCACTGTGTTGTACAGAGGCTTCACTCTCCACTGTGTTGTACAGAGGCATTACTCTCTCCACTGTGTTGTACAGAGGCATTACTCTCTCCACTGTGTTGTACAGAGGCATTACTCTCTCCACTGTGTTGTACAGAGGCATTACTCTCCATTGAGCTGTACCGAGGCATTACCCTCTCCACTGTGTTGTACAGAGGCATTACCCTCTCCACTGTGTTGTACAGAGGCATTACTCTCTGCACTGTGTTGTACAGAGGCATTACTCTCTCCACTGTGTTGTACAGAGGCAATAAACTCTCCACTGTGTTGTACAGAGGCATTACTCTCTCCACTGTGTTGTACAGAGGCATTACTCTCTCCACTGTGTTGTACAGAGGCATTACTCTCTCCACTGTGTTGTACAGAGGCATTACTCTCTCCACTGTGTTGTACAGAGGCATTACTCTCTCCACTGTGTTGTACAGAGGCATTACTCTCTCCACTGTGTTGTACAGAGGCATTACTCTCTCCACTGTGTTGTACAGAGGCATTACTCTCTCCACTGTGTTGTACAGAGGCATTACTCTCTCCACTGTGTTGTACAGAGGCATTACTCTCTCCACTGTGTTGTACAGAGGCATTACTCTCTCCACTGTGTTGTACAGAGGCATTACTCTCCACTGTGTTGTACAGAGGCATTACTCTCTCCACTCTCTCGTCTCTGTTGTACAGAGGCTTTAATCTCTCCACTGTGTTGTACAGAGGCATTACTCTCTACTGTGTTGTACAGAGGCATTACTCTCTCCACTGTGTTGTACAGAGGCTTTACCCTCCCCACTGTGTTGTACAGAGGCTTTACTCTCTCCACTGTGTTGTACAGAGGCTTTACTCTCTCCACTGTGTTGTACAGAGGCATTACTCTCTCCACTGTGCTGTACAGATGCTTTACTCTCTCCACTGTGTTGTACAGAGGCATTACTCTCCACTGTGTTGTACAGAGGCATTACTCTCTCCACTGTGTTGTACAGAGGCATTACTCTCTACACTGTGTTGTACAGAGGCATTACTCTCTCCACTGTGTTGTACAGAGGCATTACTCTCTCCACTGTGCTGTACAGAGGCATTACTCTCTCCACTGTGTTGTACAGAGGCATTACTCTCTCCACTGTGTTGTACAGAGGCATTACTCTCCACTGTGTTGTACAGAGGCATTACTCTCTCCACTGTGTTGTACAGAGGCATTACTCTCTCCACTGTGTTGTACAGAGGCATTACTCTCCACTGTGTTGTACAGTGGCATTACTCTCTCCACTGTGTTGTACAGAGGCTTCACTCTCCACTGTGTTGTACAGAGGCATTACTCTCTCCACTGTGTTGTACAGAGGCATTACTCTCTCCACTGTGTTGTACAGAGGCTTTACTCTCTCCACTGTGCTGTGCAGTGGCATTACTCTCTCCACTGTGTTGTACAGAGGCATTACTCTCTCCACTGTGTTGTACAGAGGCATTACTCTCTCCACTGTGTTGTACAGAGGCATTACTCTCTCCACTGTGTTGTACAGAGGCATTACTCTCTCCACGGTGTTGTACAGAGGCATTACTCTCTCCACTGTGTTGTACAGAGGCTTCACTCTCTCCACTGTGTTGTACAGAGGCATTACTCTCTCCACTGTGTTGTACAGAGGCATTACTCTCTCCACTGTGGTGTAAAGAGGCATTACTCTCTCCACTGTGTTGTACAGAGGCATTACTCTCTCCACTGTGTTGTACAGAGGCATTACTCTCTCCACTGTGTTGTACAGAGGCATTACTCTCTCCACTGTGTTGTACAGAGGCATTACTCTCCACTGTGTTGTACAGTGGCTTTACTCTCCACTGTGTTGTACAGTGGCATTACTCTCTCCACTGTGTTGTACAGTGGCATTACTCTCTCCACTGTGTTGTACAGTGGCATTACTCTCTCCACTGTGTTGTACAGAGGCTTCACTCTCCACTGTGTTGTACAGAGGCATTACTCTCTCCACTGTGTTGTACAGAGGCATTACTCTCTCCACTGTGTTGTACAGAGGCATTACTCTCTCCACTGTGTTGTACAGAGGCATTACTCTCTCCACTGTGTTGTACAGAGGCATTACTCTCCACTGTGTTGTACAGAGGCATTACTCTCTCCACTGTGTTGTACAGAGGCATTACTCTCCACTGTGTTGTACAGAGGCATTACTCTCTCCACTGTGTTGTACAGAGGCATTACTCTCTCCACTGTGTTGTACAGATGCATTACTCTCTCCACTGTGTTGTACAGAGGCATTACTCTCTCCACTGTGTTGTACAGTGGCATTACTCTCTCCACTGTGTTGTACAGAGGCATTACTCTCTCCACTGTGTTGTACAGTGGCATTACTCTCTCCACTGTGTTGTACAGTGGCATTACTCTCTCCACTGTGTTGTACAGAGGCATTACTCTCTCCACTGTGTTGTACAGTGGCATTACTCTCTCCACTGTGTTGTACAGAGGCATTACTCTCTCCACTGTGTTGTACAGTGGCATTACTCTCCCCACTGTGTTGTACAGAGGCATTACTCTCCACTGTGTTGTACAGTGGCATTACTCTCTCCACTGTGTTGTACAGAGGCATTACTCTCTCCACTGTGTTGTACAGTGGCATTACTCTCTCCACTGTGTTGTACAGTGGCATTACTCTCTCCACTGTGTTGTACAGAGGCATTACTCTCTCCACTGTGTTGTACAGTGGCATTACTCTCTCCACTGTGTTGTACAGTGGCATTACTCTCTCCACTGTGCATGGCATTACTCTCTCCACTGTGTTGTACATGGCATTACTCTCTCCACTGTGTTGTACAGAGGCATTACTCTCTCCACTGTGTTGTACAGAGGCATTACTCTCTCCACTGTGTTGTACACTGGCATTACTCTCTCCACTGTGTTGTACAGAGGCATTACTCTCTCCACTGTGTTGTACAGAGGCATTACTCTCTCCACTGTGTTGTACACTGGCATTACTCTCTCCACTGTGTTGTACAGAGGCATTACTCTCTCCACTGTGTTGTACAGTGGCATTACTCTCCACTGTGTTGTACAGAGGCATTACTCTCTCCACTGTGTTGTACAGAGGCATTACTCTCTCCACTGTATTGTACAGAGGCATTACTCTCTCCACTGTGTTGTACAGAGGCATTACTCTCTCCACTGTGTTGTACAGTGGCATTACTCTCTCCACTGTGTTGTACAGAGGCATTACTCTCTCCACTGTGTTGTACAGAGGCATTACTCTCTCCACTGTGTTGTACAGAGGCATTACTCTCTCCACTGTGTTGCACACAGGCTTTACTCTCTCCACTGTGTTGTACAGAGGCATTACTCTCTCCACTGTGTTGTACAGTAACATTACTCTCCACTGTGTTGTACAGAGGCATTACTCTCTCCACTGTGTTGTACAGAGGCTTCACTCTCTCCACTGTGTTGTACAGAGGCTTTACTCTCTCCACTGTGCTGTACAGAGGCATTACTCTCTCCACTGTGTTGTACAGAGGCATTACTCTCTCCACTGTGTTGTACAGAGGCATTACTCTCTCCACTGTGTTGTACAGAGGCATTACTCTCTCCACTGTGTTGTACAGAGGCATTACTCTCTCCACTGTGTTGTACAGAGGCATTACTCTCTCCACTGTGTTGTACAGAGGCATTACTCTCTCCACTGTGTTGTACAGAGGCATTACTCTCTCCACTGTGTTGTACAGAGGCATTACTCTCCACTGTGTTGTACAGAGGCATTACTCTCCACTGTGTTGTACAGAGGCATTACTCTCCACTGTGTTGTACAGAGGCATTACTCTCCACTGTGTTGTACAGAGGCATTACTCTCCACTGTGTTGTACAGAGGCATTACTCTCTCCACTGTATTGTACAGAGGCATTACTCTCTCCACTGTGTTGTACAGAGGCATTACTCTCTCCACTGTGTTGTACAGAGGCATTACTCTCTCCACTGTGTTGTACAGAGGCATTACTCTCTCCACTGTGTTGTACAGAGGCATTACTCTCCACTGTGTTGTACAGAGGCATTACTCTCCACTGTGTTGTACAGTGGCATTACTCTCTCCACTGTGTTGTACAGAGGCATTACTCTCTCCACTGTGTTGTACAGAGGCATTACTCTCTCCACTGTGTTGTACAGAGGCATTACTCTCCACTGTGTTGTACAGAGGCATTACTCTCTCCACTGTGTTGTACAGAGGCATTACTCTCCACTGTGTTGTACAGAGGCATTACTCTCTCCACTGTGTTGTACAGAGGCATTACTCTCTCCACTGTGTTGTACAGAGGCATTACTCTCCACTGTGTTGTACAGAGGCATTACTCTCTCCACTGTGTTGTACAGAGGCATTACTCTCTCCACTGTGTTGTACAGAGGCATTACTCTCTCCACTGTGTTGTACAGAGGCATTACTCTCTCCACAGTGTTGTACAGAGGCAGTACTCTCACCACAGAGTTATACAGAGGCATTACTCTCTCCACTGTGTTGTACAGAGGCATTACTCTCTCCACTGTGTTGTACAGAGGCATTACTCTCTCCACTGTGTTGTACAGAGGCATTACTCTCTCCACTGTGTTGTACAGAGGCATTACTCTCTCCACTGTGTTGTACAGAGGCATTACTCTCTCCACTGTGTTGTACAGAGGCATTACTCTCTCCACTGTGTTGTACAGAGGCATTACTATCTCCACTGTGTTGTACAGAGGCATTACTCTCTCCACTGTGTTGTACAGAGGCATTACTCTCTCCACTGTGTTGTACATTGGCATTACTCTCTCACTGTGTTGTACAGAGGCACTGTGTTTACAGAGGCATTCTCTCCACTGTGTTGTACAGTGGCATTACTCTCTCCACTGTGTTGTACAGAGGCATTACTCTCCACTGTGTTGTACAGAGGCATTACTCTCTCCACTGTGTTGTACAGAGGCATTACTCTCTCCACTGTGTTGTACAGAGGCATTACTCTCTCCACTGTGTTGTACAGAGGCATTACTCTCTCCACTGTGTTGTACAGTGGCATTACTCTCTCCACTGTGTTGTACAGAGGCATTACTCTCTCCACTGTGTTGTACAGAGGCATTACTCTCCACTGTGTTGTACAGTGGCATTACTCTCCACTGTGTTGTACAGAGGCATTACTCTCCACTGTGTTGTACAGAGGCATTACTCTCCACTGTGTTGTACAGAGGCATTACTCTCCACTGTGTTGTACAGAGGCATTACTCTCTCCACTGTGTTGTACAGAGGCTTTACTCTCTCCACTGTGTTGTACAGAGGCATTACTCTCTCCACTGTGTTGTACAGAGGCATTACTCTCTCCACTGTGTTGTACAGAGGCTTTACTCTCTCCACTGTGTTGTACAGAGGCATTACTCTCTCCACTGTGTTGTACAGAGGCATTACTCTCTCCACTGTGTTGTACAGAGGCATTACTCTCTCCACTGTGTTGTACAGAGGCATTACTCTCTCCACTGTGTTGTACAGAGGCATTACTCTCTCCACTGTGTTGTACAGAGGCATTACTCTCTCCACTGTGTTGTACAGAGGCATTACTCTCTCCACTGTGTTGTACAGAGGCATTACTCTCTCCACTGTGTTGTACAGAGGCATTACTCTCTCCACTGTGTTGTACACAGGCATTACTCTCCACTGTGTTGTACAGAGGCTTTACTCTCCACTGTGTTGTACAGAGGCATTACTCTCTCCACTGTGTTGTACAGAGGCATTACTCTCTCCACTGTGTTGTACAGTAACATTACTCTCCACTGTGTTGTACAGAGGCATTACTCTCTCCACTGTGTTGTACAGAGGCATTACTCTCTCCACTGTGTTGTACAGAGGCATTACTCTCTCCACTGTGTTGTACAGAGGCATTACTCTCTCCACTGTGTTGTACAGAGGCATTACTCTCTCCACTGTGTTGTACAGAGGCATTACTCTCTCCACTGTGTTGTACAGAGGCATTACTCTCTCCACTGTGTTGTATAGAGGCATTACTCTCTCCACTGTGTTGTACAGAGGCATTACTCTCTCCACTGTGTTGTACAGAGGCATTACTCTCCACTGTGTTGTACAGAGGCATTACTCTCCACTGTGTTGTACAGAGGCATTACTCTCTCCACTCTCTCGTCTGTGTTGTACAGAGGCATTACTCTCCACTGTGTTGTACAGAGGCATTACTCTCCACTGTGTTGTACAGAGGCATTAGGCATTACTCTCCACTGTGTTGTACAGTGGCATTACTCTCTCCACTGTGTTGTACAGAGGCATTACTCTCTCCACTGTGTTGTACAGAGGCATTACTCTCCACTGTGTTGTACAGAGGCATTACTCTCCACTGTGTTGTACAGAGGCATTACTCTCTCCACTGTGTTGTACAGAGGCATTACTCTCTCCACTGTGTTGTACAGAGGCATTACTCTCTCGTCTGTGTTGTACAGAGGCATTACTCTCTCCACTGTGTTGTACAGAGGCATTACTCTCCACTGTGTTGTACAGAGGCATTACTCTCTCCACTGTGTTGTACAGAGGCATTACTCTCTCCACTGTGTTGTACAGAGGCATTACTCTCTCCACTGTGTTGTACAGTGGCATTACTCTCTCCACTGTGTTGTACAGTGGCATTACTCTCCACTGTGTTGTACAGAGGCATTACTCTCCACTGTGTTATACAGTGGCTTTACTCTCCACTGTGTTGTACAGTGGCATTACTCTCCACTGTGTTGTACAGAAGCTTTATTCTTTCCACTCTCTCCTCTGTGTTGTATAGAGGCATTACTCTCCACTGTGTTGTACAGAGGCATTACTCTCCACTGTGTTGTACAGAGGCATTACTCTCTCCACTCTCTCGTCTGTGTTGTACAGAGGCATTACTCTCCACTGTGTTGTACAGGGGCATTACTCTCTCCACTGTGTTGTACAGAGGCATTACTCTCTCCACTGTGTTGTACAGTGGCATTACCCTCTCCACTGTGCTGTACAGAGGCTTTACCCTCCCCACTACAGTGTCTACACTGTGTTGTACAGTGTCATTACTCTCCACTGTGTTGTACAGTGGCATTACTCTCCACTGTGTTGTACAGTGGCATTACTCTCTCCACTGTGTTGTACAGAGGCATTACTCTCTCCACTGTGTTGTACAGTGACATTACTCTCCACTGTGTTGTACAGTGACATTACTCTCCACTGTGTTGTACAGTGACATTACTCTCCACTGTGTTGTACAGTGACATTACTCTCCACTGTGTTGTACAGAGGCATTACTCTCTCCACTGTGTTGTACAGTGACATTACTCTCCACTGTGTTGTACAGTGGCATTACTCTCCACTGTGTTGTACAGTGACATTACTCTCCACTGTGTTGTACAGAGGCATTACTCTCCACTGTGTTGTACAGTGACATTACTCTCCACTGTGTTGTTGGCATTACTCTCTCCACTGTGTTGTACAGTGGCATTACTCTCCACTGTGTTGTACAGAGGCATTACTCTCCACTGTGTTGTACAGTGACATTACTCTCCACTGTGTTGTACAGAGGCATTACTCTCCACTGTGTTGTACAGAGGCATTACTCTCTCCACTGTGTTGTACAGAGGCATTACTCTCTCTCTCTGACGATATCTTTATACAGTATAGACTTATTGTAAAATAGAAAAAAATGTCCTTTTAAAACTGTAACCAATATGACTTTTGAAGTAGAAATTGATTTAAGAAAATTAAAAAATCATCTGAAAAAATCGACGTTGATAAAAATATGTAAACAAAGCAGAAAGATTAAGACTATTTGTTAAACATTTTCAGTGCCTATATTTCTGACAAAACACTAACTACATGAGTATATGAATCATTTTCAATGTTACCACCAGGGATTAATATTATTTATCACCTTAACGTAAACAATAGCTTCTGCTATCATGTCGACTTCTAAGTGTTAGTATAATGTTTAAGTCATTATTTCTGTTTTACTTATCATTGCTATTGTTATGAAATATGGGGGAGGGGAGTTCAGCCGTCCTTTTAAATAAATAACAACCATTAGAGACATGTGTCCTTACTTTGTAAAGCTGACTAATCTTTGTCTATCTTTGCCTTGTACCAATAGCATCAATATTTCATCACCTCAGAGACAGGCTTAAACAATATTGGGATGTTATCGCGTTCTGCATTCAACTCTCGCGGGATTTCGTGTTATTACAAGACGCGTTAAACTCTCCTAGGGTGTATAATGTATAGGTCGAGAAAAAAACGCAATACTATGATGTTCATCTACAGGTGTATCGATGATTTATCGGACAAAGATCTCGCCAATATCATGATTAAAACAGCCCGTAGCTTTGTATGGTAAGATATCTAGTACATCTATGTCAACACAGAAGACCGCGAAAGAGATTAGAAAATGCACTACAAGTAGATATGATTATATACGGATTATTCACACTTACAACAGATATGATCGAATTTTACACCTGAAATCGATATTTGCGTCTAAGATAGAGAATCAATTAAGTTTCCCATATCGCATTTCCCTGAAAAAGTGACATCATTGATGATCAAAACACGACACGAACCAAAAATTAAGTTTCAATCCCGATAATGAAAATTGAACGTCGAATGATGGCGATGATTTCAATTTCTTATTGGCTATATTCGTGCATTTTTTATGGCATATGACAAAGATTTTTTAGAAGATCTGAGGGTCTTATTGCTTATGGCAAAAATTTTAAAATAAGCCGATACTTTCCCATTTCATGTAAATTGGAAACCGTCTAAAACCACTCCACGGACGACCTACAAATGCACACGTTATATGACTATCTGTAAGGACCACACAAAATCTAGTATCGTATCGATACGCGAGGAAACTATCAGATTTTGAAAGTACCATCGTCATCAATAATCAAAATATAAAGATTACAGAAAACAGAGTTGTGAAAAAACAAAGTTGAAAAAAATATTCATTTCGATTCTGTTACATAATTTCACTTCTCTCGTGATTGTCCTGTTCGTTTTGTATTGATTGTTTATTTTTGGTTTTTTTTATTGTTTTTTACAGTGGAAAAACCTAATACATGCAATGAAAACAATTTCATATTGTGAGTTTAGCATTGGCTGTCAAAATTTGAATATTACAAAATGTAACGTTAAAGATGTACATCATGACAAATGACCATACAAATCTACTTGGTTAATTTCTTTTACTTTTAGATTAAAAAGAAACACACACAAACGAGTCTTGTCTTAAATTGGTATTGCAAGGTCGAGAATGATGGCGAATCGATGAATATATATAGTATTTTCATAACGACCTTACCAGTTTCTCTTCTTATTGTACACATGTAAACGATTGACACGTTAATGGTGATCATAGGGTCCACCGGACCGTGAAAATACACCCAGCCTACACCATGTCCTTGTAAAATAACAAATAGCAAAACTCGTCAATATTAATAATGTATACACTTTGTGTTGTATCAACTATCTGACTTGTTGGATTAGTTTTCAAGGGTCAACCTGGCTCAGATACTGTCAGGACGACCGTAATGTGAGATTTTCCATCTGCTCAATATTAGCCGATATTAACTTCGTGCATATTCCTGGAATATTGAGATCCGTCACACTTCCATATGTATATGCAATCTAATTCCATTTCTTTTTTTTTTTTTTTTTTTTGTTCGTCGGCTGCATTCATAAATCTAATTAATATTCCAAATGAAAATATTACGATAAATTAGTGTCTAGTTTGATTCATGAAAGATTTCACTGATAATTTTTAATTTTCACCGAATATTGATTTATTGGGTAGTTATCATTAATATTGAAATACCGACATGTCCAATGTGAATCCGATAGTGATATAGAAGCCAATGGAAAAGGAAGGAAGAGTTTAAAGGGAGTACACAGGAAAATCTTGCTATTTTAGCCGTCAAACGTTACTGTCAAATGCGATTTCACTTATAACACAATTGTACATGTTCTCAACATTGCATGGTGGTAAGAGGTGACTAGATTTAAAATCTGATTTTTTTTCTCACCGTCAAAGTTTTGTCCTTAAGTTGGGGGGTTCCCCTATGTAAAAGGATTTTGAGTTCCATGTAGACCGAAAATTTCTCTCTCTTAAGTGAACATATCGATAACTAGGCATAACGAATGTGATTATCGACATTAAATTCTCGGTTTTTGTTCCCTGTTCAAGACAGTCTTTTAAAAAGTGACATAGTTACTACCATTGTGGAAATATAAAGATCGGTTCCCACGTTGTAAGTACGTAATGTGAGGATGGATATTCCTGCTGGAAGGCTTTCGACAGTACACTTCAATATGGTAGCATTATAAAGCCGGGTTAATCACTATCACAAGGGGACTTACACGAACATACCCCCATAGTCACACGCATCTTGCACATACACACACATCACATGACTATAGCTGCTGATCTCTCATTAAAAAGTATAAAATTAAATTTTGATAATTAACGACTTTATCAAAATTTGTAATTTTTTTTCTATTTCACTGTTACAAACTTAATAGTGATATAAAACCAAAGTTGACACAGATGTCAAAATTAAGGTTTTCAATGTTTAATTCTAAAGTTTAATTTGAAACTTTTTACAAGGAAACAACGTAATGATTGTAAACGTAGGGTATATTTTTTGATACGCTTCTTTGATGAGACATTTACACTGTCAAGTGTAAGACATACTTATTATACAATATAGCACGTAATCGATTCAATGACTTCGTTTTCATTCATTGAATACGTCATGTTATATGTTCTTCTATCTATCAATTTTGAGACACCGGTCCAGACGACTATCACAATACACGAGAATTACATCCTCAACGAATAGACATATGTCCAAACTCATATCGTCAGCCCTTCTAGGTCTGTCCAGTTGGCCAGTTCTCATGCCTTTGCATTTACGTACAGCTGATGTAGTCGCGTGCCACTTGAGTGGTCACTGACAGGTTCTCTATAAGAATAAGGAGCACTTCATTCCGAAGTGACCACTTCAGCAAGATAGCCGGCCCCCTTGTGACGACGCATCGACAGCAGTCTATTTGTGCACATGTAAAGTATGGAGAGCCATAGAGATAAACCAATGAGGTCATGGAGTGCCGTTCGTTAGAAACTACGAATAGACCTCGTTAAGAATTAATAAGTCAAGTTGTTTGTTTGCTTACATATGTATTGCAAATTATCACCGACACATGGGGTAATAGTTTGCAAAAATTAATATGTTCCTTTCGTAGCGAGTCTACCATTAGGTCTATATAGGGGTTTTGCTTGTTTGTTAACTTGTCTATATGTTTGTTTGGTTTCGTTAATGACCATCGAGGATTCGGGCTTATTTTGAGGCAGATCCCAGTTATAGCTGGTGGCTATCTTAGGTAACAACATATGGAAGGACCGCGGCATGTCATTCAAGACAATTACAATAAGGTGCATTTCACGAGTACACCATAGTAGGAGACATATAGTCACTGGCACAAGATTAGAAGGCAGAAAAAAGGAAACCAGAAAAAACTGTGATAAAATTATGAGTATTGTTATCTCAACTTTTTCACGTCATGTGAGCACGTATTGACGTATAAGTCACTTATTTACGGTAGATATTAAGCATAGGACGCCTAGGATTCCCGTTGGTTGGAGTGTGTTAAACGCAATTTAAATTAAGGATACAGATAAGTTGTTAGATTAATATTATAATATTGACATTTACAGCAGGAATTGGCGCAACAAAATAATTGCCTCCGTTTGATTTTGCTCTTCACATGTTTGCTGTCTAAGTTAAGTGATAGTTGGGGCCGTTCGCGAAGCACGCCCTAACGATGACATATATGTAAAAATAAAAATGAAAAAAAATCTCACATACCATGAACTAGTAAGTAACATAATAAATACAATACTCAAGGAAGGAAGATCCTTAACATTAGTTAGATATTGTCGCCAAGTATTCTGTAACAGTTGTAACAGTGAAATACATAAGTTATGATACGATTTTCACTTGATATGGCTTTGCCAAAATTCATCGTTTAAAAAATCTTATTTTTGTTTCATTTCATATGTGAGTGATACTCGTAATTGTATTTTTTCCCTTTTTCTCACAAAAGCTCACAAAATGAAGACATGAAAAGCTCTACATCGGTAGCATGAGTAAAATCACGTTTCGTTCACATCCAGGTCGAGGGGTCCAAAAAAAATATCTGTCCGGAAGTGAAATGCTTGGATCATCTGGAAGTGAGAGGCATGGAGCATAGGTGTTTTGCACTTTGCCCATAGTTTATATTAATTTAAAAAATCTATGATTTAAGCATACAAAACGTCAATTTCAAAATATTTGTGCGGTCGATCACTCTCTATATCACGCCATTTTTTTTTTCATTTCGCGAGGCACCAACCAGTTAACCAAAATTTATTGGTTGATTTAAGTTCTTAATACTTTCAACCAAGAATGTCATTGTTTCGTGTAAGCTTCGCTCTTTCCAGGCACTGCCCGATTCAAAATTTCGTTTGAAATGAAAACTTGTTTAAGATCTTGTATCTAAGCATGCGATGACCTGCCGATTACCATGTTAGGTATGTCACATTGCACCCGTCATAATATTGACATTTGATACGAAGCAAGTAATCGATCACTATAATCAATTTCGCGGTAGTAAAACCAGAAATCTGAATCACTGACTCATACAATCAACTTCACGCTGACGCTTCTCTCTGCGCCTGATACAAGCAGTGATAAAACCATTAAATAGCCTTGATTCGGACAAGTGATGGTTTCTCTCTCGGTTGACATTTTCCATCTTGTGCTAATTAATACCGTCACTGCCTTGACGTCCTGTTTGACTCCCGTGACGTTTCGTTCCCAGGGAAGTTATAAAACCAGAAATTAATGCTATTTTAGGTCACCAGAAAAAAAAAAAATAAAAATCAGCATCTGTTATATATATTACTTAATCAGTTGATTGCTTAGCTACTCAATGAACATACTCATGTCATATTTTTGTATATCAAATATACACATGTGTAATAGAATTATTATGACGTCACTTTACATAACGAGATGGTGCCATACATACACATACGGCATAGAAACGTAATAATGAAAACCATAGGTATAGAGGTGGCATGGATTCGTGATGACGTTGAACTGTCCGCTTTTACCATATTTGAAAAAAAAAACATATAAAAAAATTGATCTTGTAAAAATCATCATTTTTTTATTCACATACGGAATCAAAAAGAAACAAATGTAAATAATGAACGGTATGTTTTGTTTATTCAATATTTCAAAAAATAACGCTTTTAGTGGATGTTACAGAAATACTGAAATTATGCACGGATTTTTACACGAAACATCAATGGGAAACACCGATTAAAAAATAACAATGACATGAAACCGGCATTCATTTACTTTGTGATTGATACATAGTTCTAGTATAAATCAAGGGGAGGTAATACTCGGAAAACATTAGGGTGCTTGGCCATGCTGTTTGTTATATGTTTACCATTGTTTATTTTGTCACCAAAAAAGCATTTTAATTGTTTTCTACAACTGGAATTTCCTCTCAGCCATCGGTAAATGAGCAAAACACGTGAAACTGATGTCAATAGTTTCATTTCGAAAAAAAAAACATACTAGTCCTCAGTCTGTAAAATCCGTTTCGGGGAATTTATCTCAAGTTCGATTGAGTAACCATCGAAAGATCCATCTTGTAGAAAAATACAAAAAAATCGAATTTATTCCAGTGATTAAAGTTTAAATTGGTTAACAGAAACACATCTTATTTCTAGAACGAACGTGTACTAAGATTTATATTCTTTACAATTGCTTTTGTTTATTTCAGAAAACAAAAACCTGTGCTGTGAAATTTCACTGAATTTATAAGTAAGACTAATTAACATTTTGTACCTTTCAGATTTTAAATTTTCCTTGTAATCGGTTTCCAATAATTGTAATTAGATATCCAAACCGTATTTAGCAAACTCCTTAAATATTTTATTAGTGTCTTTTGATCTGTCTTTGAAACTTAAGTCCTGCATGGCGCCAAAGGAACCGATTGCTCGACTAGTATAACTTAAGTAGATAGAAATCCGGTCTGTCAACAATTCAAAATTTTATTAGATATCGTTTGGACAAAGAGGAAATTCGGTTCTACATATTTTAAAGAAGCTGGAGAATACGGATGTATTTGGACTGCAGTTAAAACTTAAGAAATAGCACACTGAATAGATTGCTTCATTAATAAATGTCTTCTTGATAAAAGGAGATGTGATAGCTCATTCGGTTACAGCGTCGGCCTGAGAAATTTCAGGAAAAGATCCCGACGTTTCGTCATACGATTTTCCTTACCTGTAGCGGTTTGTTGGTTTATGCTGACGTGGATATGTCCTTGGGCAAGACAATTTACTATAATCGATTTAGATTATATGCGGCGGGCCTCCCGTATGCTGCTCATTGAGGTAGTCACTAGCTACTGCAAGGGTAAAAATTACCCTAGCTTTTCACGAAGCGATAAAAAGATGCATCGAAACCTTTTGATTTATGACGAATGTAGTAAAATAAAGATTATTCACTCAATATTTTGTTCAATGCATGGCATCCAAAGTGCCAAATTTGAATATTTAAGATTTTGTTAGCAAATCTTAATGTGTCTTAAATTTGAAACAACATTGATCCAATGGTTAACGAAAAAATGGTTCAAATAAACATCACTTAATTGTTGGTTATGTTAAAGAAACACGTTAAAATTTGTATGAGGAGGAAGTGGAAAAAATCAAATACTGTTTATTAGCAGTAAATAACAACTATGCGGTATTCCAAATGCATTTCAGAGAAATTGGACCGCCCCGTCGGAATAGTTGGTTTTCCTTGAAAATCAACGCAATAATCCAAAATGTGATTCACAAACGTTTGTAAACGAATATTTTATTGAAATGTGTCGTTTTTATTACTTGTAACCAATTGACACTAATTAACATTACGGTTATAATCAGCAACAGTGCCTCGTATACAAAACCGATTAAAACCTACCGGGTAAACGTTCAAATTCCATTTACAAACTGTGTCAAGTTGAATCTTACTTGACTGTTGCACATGCGCACTGTACATATTTCTATGTGATTGTATTCTACGGAAATCATTCAATTACAGACTTCATATCTGCGATCTGTTTATTGTAATTTTGGAACTAAGCAACCCTAGCGAATCTAGAGCACAAAGTGAATGGAGAGTCTCTTAATTAGATAATTCCTTGGAAATTAACATTGATCGATTTACGCAGCGTGACTATTTCTTTCAGTTAATGTTACTATCGTTTGAATCAATCAGGTTCCCTTTTTATTTTGCAAACACGTGGACTGTAGCTGATAATATAGACAGGTCCCTTAAACCTTGTGACAGGATAATTAAACGCCATTCACTCCAAACAGACATACGGATAAGATGTATACCTGTCGGTGATCTTAATGATAAATATTGGGGTTATCAAGACCATAATGATTCCGTATTTATCGATATTTGATTGGCAGCCTCCGTTCCGGATCATTTCCATTCATGTTATCTCATGACCAAATACGGCATACTAAAGATATAGAATAGGAGGCTATAGTTTCCTACATTGAATGTAAGACGGAAAAGTCTGTACTCGGAGCTAGGAGAGCTTTGATTGTCTAACCCAAGGCATTAACGAGGATAAGGTAATCAAGGATATCTTCTATATAAACCATAAGTTAGGAAAATTATCCTTGTTTTTTTGTCCCGACTTCCGATTTTATTTCCTATTTTCTATATGCTACACGTCATTGAATGAACCGATGAAAAAAAAAACACACAAAAAACTGACTAACCATGACACGTCATGAACATGACTCCAACAGTCAGGGGAACTTCTGTTTTAATGCAAATGGTGCAACAATAGGATGGTAGGGATATGTGTTATCTCCTGATATATACATTACGATTATCAACCAATTGTAAATCAAGTCACTCAGGTTTAACACACATATTTGTGATTTCCGGGTCACGCGTCCATGCACTGTGCGTGTTATTTGTTACCACAGGCATAATCATCGTGATATCAGAACAACATCCCTTGACTGTCCATTCGGATTACTCATGATGGTAGCTATTCGCACAACAATATGTGTGCCTATATGTGTAATGATATATCCGAAGGACTTCCGAAAATCTCGACCTGCGCCATATTGGATATACGTTTTACCATATGCTGTTGTGTGTTTATTAAGACAGAATCACGACCTATAAAACACAGAGTATCCATGGAATTAAAAGTTGATATCAATATATAATGTTACTCTTCTTTGACAACTAGGCTTTTATGTCGAGTCTGATTTCATCATTTATTCAGAATAATTCTGTGAATTTGTATCAAATGTCGTGATGTCCAGTGCTGTGTTAAACAGAAAGTCCACCCAAGTTACTAGATCTTCTTCTAGAAAACAATACATCATCATGATCAGGTGGTGTTCTGGTTGCACCATTGTAACACACTTGTCTTTCAACTAGACGTTCGGGGTTCGATTCTCTAGAAGGATGCTGGTTTCCTCACACAGTTAGACCCCTCGCACCTTACAACACGTGCGATTTTTATAAGTTGCAACAATAAAGTTTCCATATGTAAAATTTAAAGAACTTATTGTAATGACTTTTGAAATCATTGTAGGCAATTATCCTGTAGTCAGTTTAGATAGGCGTAATTAGTGGGAATACTCTCAAGCAGATTGTCTAAATATAGCGTATCGGGAATGAACACAGGATCACAAATTTTATGCAGAGCATTGGTCTTCTGCACAAGTGTGTATGGTGTTCACTTACAATTTCTGCTGGAATTACAATTCGATTCATTCATAAGGCTTATTTTTTTGTTTTAATCATTTATTTATTTATTTATTTATTTATTTTTTTTTGGCAATTTAAACAAATATTTCATACCGTTATGCTGCATTCAGGGCCGCGCGAATGTTTGTAAATTCGTCTAGCTAGATCTATAAAGAATGTCATATGTTTGTTTAAATTGTTAGATTAGGTGTATAATTTCCACAATGATATAAATAGATGATGTAATACAGTTTCTTGAAACCATCCCATGAAATCCTAACTTGTGCGGAATATCCCGTTTCATATAATGATGGTTTACCGGTTAACGTACTAATATACTCGAACTCTTTTGTTTATCAATTGATCTCCGTATGGTTTTCATGTGTTGGTTCTATAAGGATGTTTCTATTACCTTCTTAACAAAGTTGTGAAATGTCTTCAATAATACTTAGTAATCTAACTGGGAAAAGTCCGTGATTGACGCTGTGTTAAAAATCAACCTGATATTTCTTTGTATCGATAAATCATTTACTTGTGAAGGAAATTATCAAATTACTTTATATTACATGTATCGCGCGATATCAGGTTGGGGTTTAGAGATTAATTTTAGAAGAATACTGACCTGAAAATAGATATAGCGTACTTAATTTTGCTGGTAGAAATGTCTCTGTTTCATTTTTTAGTGAGCGATTGCCAATTTCTATGGTCTTCTATGTCGATCTTTTAATCTATTTATCATATATATAAATATATGTGTGTGTGTATCCGACGTCTAATTTTGGCTTTAAAAATCTAGCTTTGAACTCTCCCTTACCTTATAAAGTGACTTTAACAATTATCAAATATTTATTTTTAAACTACAACTATAATATACACTACAGCAGGATTGTGAAAAAAAATAAACCTCTCCTAGGAATTCGACGCGTCATACATTCTCGCAAACACACCCTAAATATGATATTGTCTGCGACACACGCTTTTCTATGTTAGCTAGGCTACTATATTACTATTTAATTATTGATAGTTTACGAACACTGCTTATTGAGCATGGAATCCAATCGGATATATTGGCCTTATCTGCTAATATCACCGACAAAACATGTGTTGGCCAATTCTGTTGACAACCCGCCTTCCGTCGTCGCAATGATACATTCTCACTCCATGGGCATGTGTACGAGAGAATATTTTAGGTAGAGATATAAAGACAACTAACTAACTAACTAACTAACTAACTAACTAACTGACTGACTGACTAACTGACTGACTGACTGACTGACTGACTGACCGACCGACCGACCGACCGACCGACTGACTAAGTAACTAACTAACTAACTAACTAACTAACTAACTAACTAACTAACTAACTAACTAACTAACTAACTAACTAACTAACTAACTAACTGACTGACTGACTGAACTGACTAACTGAACTGACTGACTGACTAAACTAAATTTAACTAAAATAAACGGAACTTAACTAACTAATTAAATCAAACTAAACTGACTGACTGACTGACTTAACTTGACTTTATTAAATAAGGTTAAACTAAACTAACTAAACAACCATCTAACTAACTATATGAAAAGCTTCTTACTTATCATAATTGATCAACAAGAAGGTTTAGTTATCAAAACGTTCACCAATTGAAACCAAGAAATCAAAACATCTCCTTTTATCCATGGTACCAAAGTCACTCCCTGTTCACCCGACTGACCAACATCTGTGCCTTATTCAATCTTTGGAGCCAACGCTGATTGACCAATTTGAAGCTGGGCGTTTGTAAGTAACCACGGTCTGGTGACTCCGTAATTGTGTACATTGTTCTTATTTACGAACGTGTCACTACGTACATGTATTAATTAAGAATTGTATGACGGATGGTGTCGATGAAGTGACGCTTGCCTTTCCGGAACACCTTGTCTTATTCTCTTGGTACTTTTTCATGCGTCTCTTTCGACCGTTTGCCATAGAGTCATCGCATTTGTGATTAGTTATGATACAACAAACATGTCAGTATTTTCCTTCTGTTAATACACGATTTCTCAGTAAATATTTAGGTAATGAGTTGTAGCCTAGTAACGTAGTGTTTTGTGTAACAATAGTAGAACTCTATTGATTATTACTAATTAGGAATATGTTTGCTATATGTAGCTCAGAGACACCCGTCTGAGGTCCTGACAGAAAGTTTCTTTCTTGTCGATGCACTAGTACTAAAATGTATTCTTGGCAATAGCGATGTACATAAACTTCTGGATTGTCTCCGGTGTTTGATTGGGCCGATCTCTTATTTGGTTGAGGATTATATGTAGAAGTCCTTAGATCCGAAAAGCGGTTTACTGCCTTCCAAGTTAGTTTTTTAACATTTTCCATCACATTTGTTGTCATAAATTTGCATCTTCAACAAAACACATAAACGTTCTGTTCGACTTTAGTACAATGCAACATATATGTACATCGATGTTCCGTATCGAAGCAGCGATCCATTTTCCCGTTACATACAAAGTGTAAATGGTACCTGTAAACATTGGAATATGTTCTATATAAGTATGTGCCTATTAATACTATATACATGTACTTTATTACACTAGAATCCCAAAAGTTTATATACTATCTATTTTCCCTATTTAGATAGACAGAAAATTGGTTGGAACAAAATTATGTTGTCAACCGAGATACAATATGTAGGCAGTTTCTGATAGTTTGTCTAATATGCTGATCTGGTTTTCAGACATTTGAATAGTCACGTTGCTAGCCATAATAATTTCATTTCCGTTTTTCAGTATATGTATGAGCGAGGGTTATTGTATATTTTGTTGGTTATACACAGGCGTTAATATAGATGGAAAGTTATAGATAGCCTAACCCTCAAACGAATCTTCTAATCAGACTATGGAGATATATATAAATAAATACATTTAAACATTATCTTGCATGCATCCAAACCGGTAATTATCGTTCCGAAACAGCTTCCGGTTAATCACAAAAGCAAATAGGGGCTACCAACAATGAGTTCATTAACTTAAGTTGTTCAGAGTATCGATCCATTCGGAACACATCCGGACACCTTAATGAACGGTCAAAGGAGCAAATTTAGTTGCAGTTGAATACGAACATGTAAAGACAGGGTTTTGATTTTGTTTTTGTTTTCTGTGGTTTTTTTTTTTATTCATTTTTTGTTTGTTTGTTTTGTCTTTGGTTTTGTTTATTTGTTTTGTTTTCCCACGTCGTTGTAGTTTGAAGATTACGTCCAGGAATTACGTAATCACACAAAGCCACAGGTATGGCCAAAATAGCGATTGTTTGGGATGTGTGCGGGAAAATTCAAAATTCTGTCGCTGCATTGTAGTCAAATAAATGCATTTGTACAGTACTTCACAACACTTCTGGTATGTTCATGAGAACATTTCCGCCTACAGTTGTTTGTGAATTGACCGTTCAAATCGAATGTCACACGCTTTGCAAGCCTCGCGTTCGCTAACTTAACCATCTTTCTCCACGGGGTGAGATTACAGATATTGAGGTTTAAACAGTTTGTTTTACGTAGTATCCATATACTTTAATATAATTTACATTTTTTCCGTAAGATACTACAATAGATATGTTGACTGGGCGATGTAAATGTAGGTCAAGGTGTGGTATTTTCAGTTAAGAAACAAAGCTAAACGTCCATTAAGACGCTTAATATAAATGTAATAGGATGCTAAGAGTATGCTTTAGTTTGTCGATATTTTAGAGTGAAACTCCTTAAGGACTTGCATAATTGTGAAAGTGCAAACTTTTCTAAATTGTTTCATATATTTTTTCAAGAAAACCATCTCTGGCTTAAGTGTCATTCGACATTCATGTTAACAAAAGTGCGGGACAGTGGTTTTAGATCTGAATGGCGATGATTTACGAGCCTGACTAACAATGTCAGAGATAGGACGAGGTATCTGCTGTAACTAACGTGTTGGTCGGGCCGTATAATATCAATTATCATTTATTGGCGAACTGCCTTCTGATAAAAGTGTCGCCGAGTCTTGTTGTGTCTCTGTTAGTCGTTATCTCACTGACCCCGCAGACGATGTCATTAATCTTTGGAGTGAACAGACGTTAATCAATCATGTTACAAAACTGTTTGTTTATAACAGAATAGCGCGTTACTTTTGTTACACCTTGCGGTCGATTTAACTTTGATCCGGGGGATGCATTCGGGTTGCTCGTCAAGAAGGCATCTGCTGTTTGCAAAATAACAGCCTTTTCAAAGCTTCTGTCGATCTGAGAAGAGAGTTCCTTTCAGTAGCTAGGATCAACCTTACCGAACAACATACGAAAGGTGCGACGCATGTAGTCCAAAGCAATTTGCGCACATTTACCCAAAGACATAGCAGTGACAATACAATATATGGGAGAGTGTTTTCTTTGAGAGTAGAATGAGAAACATTTAGGCATAGACAGATGGAGTGTCCTGTGATTTAAATCAACTGGCTGATAAGATAGCAGTTTTAGAGTGGTAAGCTGTGCGAGATTGATGCTTATTATTGTAGTATTAGTAGAGTGATTATTAAGAAAGCAATGTGGCTTGATTCAGTAAAGGATAACAGTTGATTAATATGAAATTATAGTTATTATTGATATTCAACAGTGTCGTGAATATAGAATGTGGTGTGTGATTGTTGAGGTGAACGATGATATGTAAGAGATGATTGAACACCAGAAAGTGAACACGTGATTACGATCTGGGAGGTGCTGACGGAGAAATGGGTGTTTTGTACATATGAGATGTAAATAACTGTATATATATTTAAAACTGTAAATAAATTGTGAATAGAAAAGGATCTTAAGTCTTCAT
>NW_026782551.1:145000-217329 GCF_031769215.1 Ylistrum balloti
AATGAAATAGTGTTGGGTCGCTCCTAATTAATTTTTGTCTTTTTTATATAGAAAATGGTTTTGAAAACTTTTTAATCTTGTAATTAACTGAAATGCACAAATTTCATCAGATTACTATATCATAATGCTTTTTATCAGTCGCTTTAAATTGATTGCAGACTCTTAGCAATGAAACTCATATCTGGCAGAGTAAAAGATAATAACACGCATATCAGATACAGACAGAGGCAAATTCAAATTGACAGCAATGAAAGAACATATGAAACGTAATAAATGAAAAATCCCAAGCGTCTTTATCTACACATGTAGCAGTTACATATTGTCGTGTGGGATGGAAATTTCCAATCCACCCGAGGAAATATCCAGCATCTTATTTTCATCAAGAAACCAAGAATAGCATTGCTATACTTAAGGTCTTTGCTGCAGGTGAAATTGGAACAGATAAACTTAAGTACAACTGTACTTATTTCTGAATCTTCCCAGTGACTTGTTGTACATGTATCGATAATTGTATGACTGAACGGTTAATTGAACTATTGTTTCAACTGAAATTAGAAAGAAGTACATGTAATACGGGAACTGATTGTCCTACTTAGTTAAGTTTACATACAGGAGATGTTTATTTTCAAATCTATGTGAAATAAGAACAGTGTACATCTTATTTGATTTTTTTTCCCTAATGTTATGGGGTCAAAGTCAAGGTGACCACACCTGGTGGTATTCGTGTTGATGAATGTTCATCGTCTTCTTTAAAATAAAAACAACTTCGTGTACTTCCATGTTGATAAACGCAAAACAAAATCAAGACCAAATGATGATCTATTTACGAGATGGAGTGGCTCAAGGTATTGTTTTACGAACACGTCAATTTAAAATTTTACTAAAATTTACTGGATAATTATCTTTATTTATAGTAGAGGATACCAAGTAGAAACAAGAAATCAATTTAGACTAGTTATAATATACACGAAAAAGAATTCGTTTTACATGTATCAATGTGTATATATAGTAATGGATGAATGTACTTAAGCTGTTCGGTTTACTCTCGGAAAAAACCAGTTGTTCAGACACTCGCTTTCATTCAATTTGAACAAGCATTGATGTAAAATGAAGAGTACTTCAAAGAATTGCCTCTAAAACAATCGGATGCCCACGTGTTTGCCACTTACCTAACTTCGTTGGTCATTCGCAATATCGTAAATTATTTACTTTTAGCCTCCAAAAGCACTGCTGATTTCACGAAAAAGAGTACCGTGTATGATGTACGTTGCTTTTCTTGTCTCAATCAAAACGGCATCACTATCCCCTTTCCATTTTCGTTTTTTTTTTCTTTTTTGTGCGATTTTTATCATAATAAAACGAACGGTTATGCTACTTTTTGATTTCTTCCGCGTCTCAAACGTGAAAAAAAATACTCAATCTTGATCGATGAAGAGTAATATCGCTCGATTTGTATTTTGCGGTAATAAGTTTTATACCGCATTTTTAGGCGAAATTGGACCTAATTAGTGACCAATCAAGTCATGTTAATAAATCTTTCACATCAAAGCTTACCTTTATCTACCAATCAAAACATCCCTTGATAAATACACCATAACGAATAAAGACAAAAAAATAGTCCATGATTTTTTTTTCAACATTCAACCATTTCTTCGACAGTAACGAAACACGATGAAATATTGTTTTATCAGCAAACGTACAACTCTTAAAGGCAAGTCGAAATGTTATTCTGGTAAATATTAATTGGTATAAAATGACGCATGATAAAAGAAAAGTGTATTTGGCTCTATTTATGATACCACTTGCTATAAAACATTCTCACGCGCTTCCGTCCGTTACTAATATAAGCTGATAGCCATTTTGCAAATGTTGTGAAATAAGTTAAGTTTAAACTTAATTCTTCTGTTCTTTATTGCCCATCTATGACTATTGTACCATAAAACAAACGAACATATCTTTTGTATAGCCTTATCCAATTTCATAGAGATGGGGTTCTTTCGTAAAACCCCTTAATGAGAACGTATTAATTCTATTGCCTTTGCACTTTTGTAAAATTGTATTTACTTCCGTGATAGATTACCCTGTAACACAAAATTCATCATTTTGGTTTAATTCTCATATCCATTATCACGTTTTAAATATCGGTGTTGGTTTCCAGCAGAAATATTATATGTCAGAATGCTTTTAGTACAAATCCAATCTCGATATTAAATGTCTTATTTGTATTCCGTTGCTGCTGGACTGTAGTGTTCTTGAAATATTGTAATTATTATATAACCTCGGGGCCACTGAAATCTTTACATGTAGATACCACTGAAGATGAATTAATACCCTTTTCAATACGTAAACACTTTATATACTACGGAATAAATGCATTTGCTTGTATAGAGATTCATACCGTTTTTCCAATTCCATTAATAAAAAAGGAATTGTATTTAATCTATTGTCATTGATTGAGGGTATCCTTGTTAATCCAGTCAGTAATACAATGATCCTTGTTAATCCAGTCAGTAATACAATGATCCTTGTTAATCCAGTCAGTAATACAATGATCAGTAATACATTGATCCTTGATAATCCAGTCAGTAATACAATGATCCTTGTTAATCCAGTCAGTAATACAGTGATCCTTGTTAATCCAGTCAGTAATACAATGATCCTTGTTAATCCAGTCAGTAATACAGTGATCAGTAATACATTGATCCTTGTTAATCCAGTCAGTAATTCAGTGATTCTTGTTAATCCAGTCAGTAATACAATGATCCTTGTTAATCCAGTCAGTAATTCAGTGATCCTTGTTAATCCAGTCAGTAATACAGTGATCCTTGTTAATCCAGTCAGTAATACAGTGATCCTTGTTAATCCAGTCAGTAATACAGTGATTCTTGTTAATCCAGTCAGTAACTCAGTGATTCTTGTTAATCCAGTCAGTAACTCAGTGATTCTTGTTAATCCAGTCAGTAATACAATGATCCTTGTTAATCCAGTCAGTAATTCAGTGATCCTTGTTAATTCAGTCAGTAATACAATGATCCTTGTTAATCCAGTCAGTAATACTGTGATCCTTGTTAATCCAGTCAGTAATACAATGATCCTTGTTAATCCAGTCAGTAATTCAGTGATCCTTGTTAATCCAGTCAGTAATACAATGATCCTTGTTAATCCAGTCAGTAATTCAGTGATCCTTGTTAATCCAGTCAGTAATACAATGATCCTTGTTAATCCAGTCAGTAATTCAGTGATTCTTGTTAATCCAGTCAGTAATTCAGTGATCCTTGTTAATCCAGTCAGTAATTCAATGATCCTTGTAAATCCAGTCAGTAATACAATGATCCTTGTTAATCCAGTCAGTAATTCAGTGATTCTTGTTAATCCAGTCAGTAATTCAGTGATCCTTGTAAATCCAGTCAGTAATACAATGATCCTTGTTAATCCAGTCAGTAATTCAGTGATTCTTGTTAATCCAGTCAGTAATTCAGTGATTCTTGTTAATCCAGTCAGTAATTCAGTGATTCTTGTTAATCCAGTCAGGAATTCAGTGACCCTTGTTAATCCAGTCAGTAATACATTGATCCTTGTTAATCCAGTCAGTAATTTAGTGACCCTTGTTAATCCAGTCAGTAATACAGTGACCCTTGTTAATCCAGTCAGTAATACAATGATCCTTGTTAATCCAGTCAGTAATAAAATGATTCTTGTTAATCCCTTCAGTAATACAATGATCCTTGTTAATCCATTCAGTTATATAATGGATCCTTGTTATGATACTGCGGATTCCTGAAAAGCTAGTGAGAAGGGCTAAAGCCCCAAGTCACTTTCAATAGAAAGGATGGTCATTATAGTTTAGAGTTGACTTGAACTGCTTACAGAATGCTTTTACAACTTCCCTCTATAATTTTTAACCGCGTGTCTCTACAACTCCTAGAGTGTGGATCTCAATAATTTTTCCAATCTCAATCGGAACAGTAAATGAAAAAAACATTCGATTAGATTTTGAGGATTTGACCTTCCTCAGAACGCACCCATATCTGCACTTGCGTTATCATATCATCCTACTGTGTGTGTTTTATTTTGGAACATTAAAGTGACGGAATAAAACAGGCTATTATGAAACGATAACGTAAATCAACGACTGAACGATATTTAATGGTTACCTAGTTAAAAATCTAGACATATATGTATTTACTGGCGTTTGCATGTCCTTGAAACCCCTCTGAGCGGGAGTAAAAATGTATTAATCTGGTTTTATTCCATGTTAAAAGACTGGTATGCAAATCCTCACGTTTGACGGCAACAGAGAGATGCTATCTTTGATAGGCGGGTTTCTCAGAGCCGGAAGAGAACGTTTTATATCTGACTGCTTCAGCGATATTGGAAAGAGGGAACCACTTAGCGTATATGATCGAATTTTGTTTTTAATAGCGGAAAACAATAAAATGCTTCCATCTAGACTTCGTTTACATGAGAAACTGAAAACTGACACGTTATCTTGAATGAAATGTCTACTTAATCCGTCTAGCCTTTAGACAGTCAAGACAAGAATCGGAAGTTATAGTAAATCGTAAGACTGTTGTCGATTTTTTTTTGTAAAGCCAACTGCCACGAGCAAATAAAAAAAAACATGGATTATCAAATGAATGTTAGTATTTGTCTTATGATTAAGGTATGAATGAGACCTCTAAAAGAGATTCTACGCCCACTGCACAAACAAGGTAAAATTTCATTTAGTATATGTTGTGCTGCTTCCCTCATCCTCACAGCTACATGTAAGGTAAGGTAAGCTGAAGAAATACACACAAACTTTAGTAAGTAAGGAAAGACAACCAAAAACGACCGACGAGACACAAATAAACTGGATATATACGAACATAAAGAGAAATCAAATGACATCAGGAATGAATACTCACAAACACCATTGAACCGTGAGAACAAAAGAAACAAGAACAGAGGGAAACTAACAAGAACAAAGGACATTACAGTACTAACAGAAGGAACAAACCAACACAAACAGAAGTAACGCAAATAACACAAACAGAAGGAACAATACCACACCAACTGAAGGAACACAAACAACGCTAACAGAAGGAACACAAACAAGACTAACAGAAGGATCACAAACAACAGTAATAGAAGGAACACAAACAGCACTATCAGAAGGGAACACAAACAACACTAACAGAATGGAACACAAACAATACTAATAGAAGGAACACAAACGGCACTAACAGAAAGAACACAAACAACACAATCACAAGGAACACAAACAACACAAACAGAAGAAACACAAACAACACAAACAGAAGGACAACAAACAACACAATCACAAGGAACACAAACAATACTAACAGAAGGAACACAAACAACACAAACAGAAGGATCACAAACAACACAAACAGAAGGAACCATACCACACCAACTGAAGGAACACAAACAATAAAAGGAAGTTTTTTTCTTGTTGTGATGAGTGGAGATGAAAAAGTTTAAACGTTGTTCGGGTGATGAAGGTTTATTGAGATGTAGACTATGAAGAGATGGAACACTCACATGCCTTCAGGAACCGATACATACTGGCTAGAAAGTTGGTCGCATTTATACTAAAAGTGGTAATAAACTGATTCAGTAATATTACATATTAGTTAACAGGTTAACAAGGATTGAGTTACATATGGATTATTAACATGGTCGTATATACATCGATTGGCAATAGAATCGACTGTTTACAACGAGATAAGGAATTAATACACGAACATATGTAGTAGATCAGCAATGACAGAATGCCTCTGGCCACTGGTCAATACATACTTGTCCACAGTAGATGTCAGCAATAAATTAACACAGGCAAGTACATTATGATGAAACATCTGACTTATGTCTAGCACAATTTTGAATTATTTAATTAACTTACGTATTACCTTTTAATAGTTCATTAACGCTAACCGCAGGAACACAAACAATATAACCAAAACGAATACAAACAACACCAAACGAGGGAATACAAACAACACCCATCGATGGAACACAAACAACACCAAGCGAGGGAATACAAACAACACCCATCGATGGAACACAACACCAAGCGAGGGAATACAAACAACACCAAACGAGGGAACAGAAACAACACCAAGCGAGGGAATACAAACAACACCAAACGAGGGAACAGTAACAACACCAACTTAAGGAACACAAACAACACAAACCAAAATAAAACCCACAACACAACTGAAGGAAGACAAATATAAAACCGAGATACGCAAACAGCAACAACAAATTAAGGAATACAAACAACACAACCGAATGAACACAAACAACACCAACTTTAGGAACGTAGAAACCGAGAAACAACCGAAGTGATCGAAGGGTATTGACTGGATAAAAGGGAGATGAAATACAGGACCCAAGGGTATTGACTGGATACAAGGGAGAGGAAATACAGGATCCTTGGATATTGACTGGATATAAGGGAGACGGAATACAGGATCCTAGGATATTGACTGGATACAAGGAAGACGAGATACAGGATCCAAGGGTATTGACTGGATACAAGGGACAGGAAATACAGGATCCAAGGGTATTGAGCGGATACAAGGGAGACGAGATGCAGGTTCTAAGGGTATTAACTGGATACAAGGGAGACGAAATACAGGATCTAAGGGTATTGACTGGATACAAAGGAGACGAAATACAGGAGCTAAGGGTATTGACTGGATACAAGGGAGAGGAAAAAGAAGATCCAATGGTATTAACTGGATACAAGGGAGAGGAAATACAGGAGCTAAGGGTATTGACTGGATACAAGGGAGAGGTAATAGAGGATCCAAGGGTATTAACTGGATACAAGGGAGAAGAAATACAGGAGCTAAGGGTATTGACTGGATACAAGGGAGCGGAAATAGAAGATCCAATGGTATTAACTGGAAACAAGGGAGAGGAAATACAGGATCCAAGGGTATTGACTGGATACAAGGGAGAGGAAATGCAGGATCTGAGGGTATTGAGTGGATACAAGTTAGAGGAAATAGAGGATCCAAGGGTATTGACTGGATACATGGGAGAGGAAATACAGGATCCAAGGGTATTGACTGGATACATGGGAGAGGAAATACAGGATCCAAGTGTATTGACTGGATACAAGGGAGAGGAAATACAGGATCTAAGGGTATTAACTGGATACAAGGGAGACGAAATACAGGATCCAAGTGTATTGACTGTATACAAGGGAGAGGAAATACAGGATCTAAGGGTATTAACTGGATACAAGGGAGACGAAATACAGGATATAGAGGTATTGACTGGATACAAGGGAGAGGAAATACAGGATCCAAAGGTATTGACTGGATACAAGGGAGACGAAATACAGGATATAGGGGTATTGACTGGATACAAGGGAGACGAAATACAGGGTTCGAGAAAGGAATGTAAAATGGACAAAATCGCTGAAAGGGCAGTGATTCAATATTTGCATCAGAAAGGTATGTTAAGTGAAGGGATTTTGTTCCACCAGGAACCTTTTCACAAGGATAGTTTTGCCATGGCTGCCTTTCACGAATGTGGCTTTAAACTGACTGACCATCCACCTTATACGCCTTATCTCGCTCCATCAGACTTTCGTCTAATTCCTAAACTAGAAAAGGCCATTTCCAGTACCCACATTCGGTAAGATGCTGATGTCGTGCATGCAGTGAGGGACTTTCTAAACGGCCGAGAAAAGGACTTCCATAAAAGTGGCATAGAGACCCTTAGACATCGCTGGCAAAGGCGATACTGAAGGGAATTGTGTTGAAAAATAATGCAATATGTCAGTCAAAAGTCAAACCATTAAATATTAGGCTCTCAACTTAGAACAATAAGTTTTCATATTGCTTGTAAGAATGACGAGAGTGGTAGAACTTCCAATGGTTTCAATCACTGATGAATAACGTGTTGTTCGCTCTAAGCATGCGAAGGTGACAGTGTGAACTAAAGACACGCAAATGAAAAACACCTTTTAAAAGAAATTCAAAGTTAGATACAATCGAGCCAAACACTGAATCAACCCGCACCGTACAGCTGTTTCATCCTTCTAGGACTTGCTGAGTCTGAGTTTTGAAGTCTCCATTGAAAGAAATGACGAAATCTAAATAGCAAGCTGCACTAGCCCAATGGTTTAATGAATTTTGCTTTTTTCTCATATTTCTTGTAATTTTATAACTTTAAGTACGTAAGTGTTATATAAAAGAGGTTTTGCCATATAACATTTATATATTGGTTACTTTCATTTTAGAACTTAACGAATATTAAACTTTTCTTTTCATGTTTTCTTTGACAAATACGTTTGTAGTCAATTGTCATGACTGTGAATGACATTCTATACAAATGTGATATTTAATGATATTGGCGATAAGGAAGCGTTTGCTGTGAGTTTTGACGAGAACACAGATGCATTAAGACGAATTTTATCTCAGAAATAGCATTTCCGGATAGCATCGATATTGGTCATTAGCTCTGGTCATCACTGACCAGTCCGCTGGACAGTGGTCATTATGAGGTCAATAACTGACATCAGTAGTCCCTAACGTCTACAAATGTTCCCTCAAATGTCCTTTTTTTATGACGGAGCACACATTAAGACTGGGAACGTAGTGAATGAGTCTTCAATATTACATAGCCCTGGGTTTAATGATTTTGTATCTTAAAAACTCGAGATCTCAGCTTCCTTGCTAATTTTTTTAGCTGCAGTTTAAAACTTATCCGATTCTGCTTTAAATCTGTATTCTAGACCATTCCTAAGGTTATATAAACCCTCGTAGACGCATCCCATATTTTCCAACAGCAACATTTGTCAGCACACAAATATATACACGTTATCGATCTTTCATGGTAAATTTAGTCACGAAGCTCCCCTAGTGACATTTCGAAAAGAATAAATTTCCTGAGGAAAGTCTGTTCTGCATTTTTACGAATAATTAAAAAAAAGAATAAAGGAATACAAAATAAAGATACAGTATAAAGAGTTAAAAACTCGAGACTCGGAAATGACGTCCCATCCCATATTAAGCAGATTTTAGCATTAGGAGTATTTCTTTAAAATTATCTCGCATGCGATAAATGATAATGAGCTGATCCTCTTTACTTGTCTGTTATTTCAACATATCATATTCTTTCAGGCAATTATCGGCACTCCACGTTCAATTTTGAAGCCGAACAGAGAAGACCATGGGTCACTTCTAATCAGTTTTGATAACATTTGATGTATTTTAGTCACGATTTCAAGAAGTTTCTGCGAACACAATTATGATTCAAAAGCAAATATTAAATATCAGGACGCCTCATTAATTACGAAATCTCCATTTTTAGTGGTCAGTTCATAAGAAAGACACGATGTAACACCTATGTTATAGATCTTTTCTCATTTGACAAGATCAAACATAAAATGACTGCAGGACATAAAAAATACCGATATGTCAACGGAACCATAATTCAAACTTTAATTCGATAGAAGGGAAAGGTGGGATATAAACAAGAGAGCTATGTATTTCTCGCACCTCAGACAGCGATATCCCATGTAATACCTCATCCTAGATTTTTCTATGCCCCCGATCTGTCTAGCACCCTAACGTGTGTTTTCACGGATTTTTTTACGCATTTGTGTATTCATCCGCGCGTAGGCGTAGGTGGCACTTACACACGTGCATTTTAACAAAAACAGAGGTCATGTTGTTGTTAAAATTTCAACGACATTCTATTTAATTAATTATATTTAAAAATAAAATAGAAAATCTCCCTTGTAAGATTGTTGTATTTTTTGTAAGTGCGGCGTACATTATTTACGCGGCATTATCTAATCTTTGTTTTAAAAAGTGAAGAGACTGTGTGGGTAGTTTGAGGCTCACACGGAATACGCCCTACTCTGATGTAATATCGAATAATTTTCAGAGTAGTAGGTGCGTGAACAAATTTATTACCTGGAACTGAACGAGATTGCGGTATCTCAGTCGATCTCGCTCAGTTACAGGTAACATATTTTATTCATCTTGGTCAGTAGATAAATAGATAAACGAGCATCAAACACGTCCAGTCTCACATCACACAAGGAGGTGTAATATTTCTAAATGAGATAATCGCACCAGCTACTTCTCACGTACATATATTTTTTTTTCAAAATCTCGTTTCCCCGTAAATTTATGGAAATAATGGCGTTGATTTGAAGTTGATACCGAAATACAACCACACAGCTGGAAACCTGAACGGATTCAATATCAGAGAGGAATTTTATAGTGTACCATACGGCTAGTGGGCTATGTTGATTTGAACTGATTTGCTTTGGAACTATTTCGTGTGCAATATTGATTAAATTGTATAAACATTATGATTTGATATATAAAACTGACCGTCTAAAATTATTCAATGTAAATGACTGACAGAAATATTTCTTTCGTGTTCAAGTTTGTAAGATTTTTGTGAAGTTCTATAAATGTCAGTCGGTTTTGGAGCGTTTGGATATGCAAGATCGAGTAATAATTTTCCTTAAATAACTCCTTATACAATGAAATAGCTCTCTCACATTGTAATTGAACTACATTCGGTGTGTACACTTTAGTCAAAATATTGGCAATCGAATGAAAAAGGGGTATTTCAAGTCGGCGTTGAATCAATGAACATGACAAATCGGTGAATGATGACAGTTTTTTTTTTCAAGCATGCACATTTTCTCAAGCACAAGGACTCCCTGTTACTTCCATCCGAGCCAATAATGGTTGTTAACAAAAGCTGATACAATATATATATATATATATATTAGGTAATTGTGAAAATCATACAGGCAGGCAGACCAAAGTTCTTTACCACGATCAGCCACAGAGGTAATAGGAAAGATACATATTACTGAGGATATGCTACGTATTGTATGATGTGGTAATGTTTTACTGAGGAATGCAATGACATGATAGAGTAATTAATTAATCACTAGGAAAAGGTGCTAAAATCCGGAATGTTTTTACCATGTTATTGGTTTTTGACAATAGAATACATACAATAATTGTTCGAAATTTGCACGAAGGCGAGAATTGCTGCCAATTCCGATCAAAAACAGCGAATAACAGATTCGCAGACATCCCACAATAAAACTACACTGCTCAATAAACCTCGGTGTGATTAAGCGGTATTTTAACAATAAAAATTATCTCTTTTTCTTCTCGGTAAACAATTCCGTCCCAATCAGTGGCCCTATGTCATTCTTTACGACTGCCGTTAATTAAACACGCCACAGGAACGTATACTTCGAGACTCCTACAGTCAGTTTAGGTTTGGGGCTCTGAGTGATGACAGCATGCTTTTTGGAAACGGTTATGATATTTTCTTTTGAACAGATCACTCCTGTTTAACCTTCCTTCTACGAGTATGATATAGATTTGTTTGCACATGTACAAAACACACAAGCGAGTTAGATACGGAAGAACCAATCAATGAATGAAAGTGCATCACATAAGTGTGTCGTCTTTCAAGGACTCGTCAGTGTTGCTAAAGGCATAACTTTTGAGGTCTATATGGCGACTGAGAAAAATTCAAGGCGATCGAAAGAAATGTCAGATCTTACTAGGGAGATGCACTACCACTAGGAATGTTTTTTTCATTTTTTTTTTTTTTCGTTTTAATTATAATATATTCATTCTTAATTGCTTTTTTGTGTATTTTTTTCAAGAAAGTAATTCGTAGTCAGTTTATTTGGTTCTAAATAATGATGGTTTCCGATATCTTGTTGTTTTCGTCACTTTCATTATTTTAGTTGAGGACCATGTTATTCAGGACGGGTACCTAGGTTTACATTGTGGGAGTCGTTGAAGAAGCTTTCAGACACCCAGCCCATTCCGCTTTGTAAAGCTGCCCATCGGTCATATTCCTCAGTATAAAATGCAACCTAGTGTTCCAAACACCAAAAGTAATCGCAAATGTGACGGATTTGGTTCTCAAGAAACAGGCAGATTAAAATCGGTGTTTTCTATCCAATGGTCATTCAGATAATATTTTTTTTATTTGTTACATTTACATCTGTTGGCCGTCAGCCACTAGCCATCAGTCCGTTCTGACAAATAATGTCAGCAAATATTAAATATTTCTTAATAATATTTCACGGTGCATTCTATCTTACCTTAGTGCTTTTTGTCTTAACTCCGTGTTTTCCGCCATACCTCGGTACTTTCCGTCTTATCTCGGTGCTTTCCGTGTTAAAATTTTACTTGTATTTACGAAACGTTAAAAGGTTCAAATTACGTTAGATGTCTGATGTCAAAAATAAAAGATGATGATTTAATATTATTCCCCACCTCTTACATCATCCTCGATGTAAGGATACGAATATATATAAGTAAACATTGAAGTATACATGAAAATCACCCGGGAATTGACAGTCTGTGATAAATCTGATTTGAGGCTAAGCCGAAATTGAGATGTTACAGACATATTGGTACGAGACTTGTGAGTTCTAGTGCCAAAACTGCCTAATCTTTTTTCATCTAGTTCCATTTCCAAATGATGTGATTCGATAAAATCATATCCATTTGCAAGAATGAATCACAAAGACAATTAAATATGTCGTCATTTTAACTGTGACGTCACTTTGCGTTAAATATCGAGTGGAGATATCATACATATCAAACAAAATACATGTATAGCAATGAATAGCATGTGAGACTGTCCTGTCTCATGTACGAGATAATAGGGGTAAAGTGGAGTGCATACAGCCTAAAGGATAGTAAAAAATACAAATCGTCAAATACGGACATAAGAATGTAAACACGAAGAGTTAGCCTAACTATATAGATTGCCTAAGACAAATGCCTCATTAATGTAATAGTTTAGCACAATCAGATCAAGGAAATCCCACAAGCATTCAATCCTACCTGTAATGGCTTAATTTCCAACGTGGAAAATACTTACAGACTGTGAGTCTATGCCTTGATAACTAGGCGATAGGAACTAACTTCAGTCTCCCTGCGGAGGCACGGTCACATGGATGCAGTCACGGTCACATGGGTGCAGTCACGGTCACATGGATGCAGTCACGGTAATATAAGCGCAATCACGGTCACATGGGTGCAGTCACGGTCACGTGGGTGCAGTCACGGTCTCATGGCTGCAGTCACGGTCACATGGGTGCAGTCACGGTCACATAAGCGGAGTCATGGTCACATGGATGAAGTCACGGTCACATGGCTGCAGTCACGGTCACATAGGTGCAGTCACGGTCACATGGGTGCAGTCACGGTCACATAAGCACAGTCACGGTCACATGGGTGCAGTCACGGTCACATGGGTGCAGTCACTGTCACATGGGTGCAGTCACGGTCACATTGGTGCAGTCACGGTCACATGGCTGCAGTCACGGTTACATGGCTGCAGTCACGGTCACATGGGTGCAGTCACGGTCACATGAGCGCAGTCACGGTCACATGGATACGATTGTTAGGAAGGATAACAAGAGTCGCCGATGAACAAAGCACAAAATCAAATAGCAGGACAGGAAATCTAAAAATATCGAGACCCCTGGTCGAAGGAGCAAAATATATATTTTGGCCTCTTCTATACTCAACCCCACCCCCACCCCCACCCCCGCATACAGCCCCCTTGCATTAAGATGCGACAGCTATATCATTTTTTTCGTCACTTGCACGGGTCCGTCTCAGTTGCATTGAACACAATGAAAGAGAAATCACAAAAATGGAAGAAGAAAATATTGTTGATAATAATAGAAATATTATTATTTCGTTTATCATGCGTTAATTTTTGTCGACATATCATACATACACGTATTGCCTTTGTGACACGTGTAGTGCAGTAACATAACCTGGTAGTACCCATGTACGTATATCATGTTATTTCCAAATTGCGCGTAGGCTGTCCCATGAAGTGATTTATTCTGGCGCGCTGGACGGATGTATGATGTAAGACACGGTATTACACATAAAAAACAGGAGATGCAATAAATAAAGGAAATCAACTGACGTCACGTTATTACCATTAATTATTGTCGTAAAATGTCCTTCTAATGATATTTAAAAGTTCAAAGTTTTAGCTTCAAAGAAAATATCAAATTTGATTACAGAACTTATCAGTATTTCGAAGCGATATGGAATATTGTTACACAGAAGTCTTGATCAATCGACAATTGATAACGTTAGGTAACATATTTGCAAAGGTGTGGTATGTTGTTGATATCAATAATTTTATATTGATTAATTAATAAAAAAATAATCTAATTTTTATAATGTTTGTTTTTAAATACAGAGGTCGTAGTCTTTATATGATTAATTTGATAGAGAATGACTGACAGGAGACACAGTAACAACTTTTTAACTGTGTAGCAATTACAATATCAAATTGACGGAGACAACAACAATAACAACAACAACAAATACAAATCATCTGTTGAATAACTGTCAGACAATACAGGTACAATTATCAGAGATTAATTTATCGTCAGACAATACAGGTATCAGAGATTAATCATCGTCAGACAGGTACAATTATCAGAGATTAATTATCGTCAGACAAGTACAATTATCAGAGATTAATTATCCTCAGATAATACAGGTACAGTTATCAGAGATTAATTATCGTCAGACAATACAGGTACAATTATCAGAGATTAAATTATCGTACAATTATCAGAGATTAATTATCGTACAGGTACAATTATCAGAGATTAATTATCGTCAGACAATACAGGTACAATTATCAGAGATTAATTATCAGGTACAATTATCAGACAGGTACAATTATCAGAGATTAATTATCGTCGACAATACAGGTACAATTATCAGAGATTAATTATCGTCAGACAATACAGGTACAATTATCAGAGATTAATTATCAGTACAGGTACAATTATCAGAGATTAATTATCGTACAGGTACAATTATCAGAGATTAAATTATACGTACAATTATCAGAGATTAATTATCGTCAGACAATACAGGTACAATTATCAGAGATTAATTATCGTCAGACAATACAGGTACAATTATCAGAGATTAATTATCGTCAGACAGAGATTAAATACAGGTACAATTATCAGAGATTAATTATCGTCAGTACAATTATCAGAGATTAATTAAGACAGGTACAATTATCAGAGATTAATTATCGTCAGACAATACAGGTACAATTATCAGAGATTAATTATCGTCAGACAATACAGGTACAATTATCAGAGATTAATTATCGTCAGACAATACAGGTACAATTATCAGAGATTAATTATCGTCAGACAGGTACAATTATCAGAGATTAATCATCGTCAGACAGGTACAATTATCAGAGATTAATTATCGTCAGACAGGTCCAATTATCAGAGATTAATTATCGTCAGACAGGTACAATTATCAGAGATTAATTATCGTCAGACAGGTACAATTATCAGAGATTAATTATCGTCAGACAATACAGGTACAGACAATACGGGTACAATAATCAGAGATTAATTATCGTCAGACAATACAGGTACAATTATCAGAGATTAATTATCGTCAGACAGGTACAATTATCAGAGATTAATCATCGTCAGACAGGTACAATTATCAGAGATTAATTATCGTCAGACAATACAGGTACAATTATCAGAGATTAATTATCGTCAGACAATACAGGTACAATTATCAGAGATTAATTATCGTCAGAGATTAATTATCGTCAGACAATACAGGTACAGTTATCAGAGATTAATTATCGTCAGACAATACAGGTACAATTATCAGAGATTAATTATCGTCAGTACAATTATCAGAGATTAAATACAGGTACAATTATCAGAGATTAATTATCGTCAGACTACAGGTACAATTATCAGAGATTAATTATCGTCAGACAATTATCAGAGATTAATTACAGGTACAATTATCAGAGATTAATTATCGTCAGACAATACAGGTACAATTATCAGAGATTAATTATCGTCAGACAATACAGGTACAATTATCAGAGATTAATTATCGTCAGACAATACAGGTACAATTATCAGAGATTAATTATCGTCAGACAATACAGGTACAATTATCAGAGATTAATTATCGTCAGTCAGACAATACAGGTACAATTATCAGAGATTAATTATCGTCAGACAATACAGGTACAATTATCAGAGATTAATTATCGTCCGACAGGTACAATTATCAGAGATTAATTATCGTCAGACAGGTACAATTATCAGAGATTAATTATCGTCAGACAATACAGGTACAATTATCAGAGATTAATCATCGTCAGACAGGTACAATTATCAGAGATTAATTATCGTCAGACAGGTACAATTATCAGAGATTAATTATCGTCAGACAATACAGGTACAATTATCAGAGATTAATTATCGTCAGACAGGTACAATATCAGAGATTATCAGAGATTAATTATCGTCAGACAATACAGGTACAATTATCAGAGATTAATTATCGTCAGACAGGTACAATTATCAGAGATTAATCATCGTCAGACAATACAGGTACAATTATCAGAGATTAATTATCGTCAGACAGGTACAATTATCAGAGATTAATTATCGTCAGACAGGTACAATTATCAGAGATTAATTATTAATTATCGTCAGACAATACAGGTACAATTATCAGAGATTAATTATCGTCAGACAATACAGGTACAATTATCAGAGATTAATTATCGTCAGACAATACAGGTACAATTATCAGAGATTAATTATCGTCAGACAATACAGGTACAATTATCAGAGATTAATTATCGTCAGACAGGTACAATTATCAGAGATTAATTATCGTCAGACAGGTACAATTATCAGAGATTACAATTATCAGAGATTAATTATCGTCAGTACAATTACAGAGATTAATACAGGTACAATTATCAGAGATTAATTATCGTCAGACAATACAGGTACAATTATCAGAGATTAATTATCGTCAGACAATACAGGTACAATTATCAGAGATTAATTAAGGTACAATTATCAGAGATTAATTATCGTCAGACAGGTACAATTATCAGAGATTAATTATCGTCAGACAATACAGGTACAATTATCAGAGATTAATTATCGTCAGACAATACAGGTACAATTATCAGAGATTAATTATCGTCAGACAGGTACAGGTACACTTATCAGAGATTAATTATCGTCAGACAATACAGGTACAATTATCAGAGATTAATTATCGTCAGACAATACAGGTACAATTATCAGAGATTAATTATCGTCAGACAATACAGGTACAATTATCAGAGATTAATTATCGTCAGACAGGTACAATTATCAGAGATTAATTATCGTCAGACAATACAGGTACAATTATCAGAGATTAATTATCGTCAGAGATTAATTATCGTCAGACAGGTACAATTATCAGAGATTAACAGGTACAATTATCAGAGATTAATTATCGTCAGACAATACAGGTACAATTATCAGAGATTAATTATCGTCAGACAGGTACAATTATCAGAGATTAATTATCGTCAGACAGGTACAATTATCAGAGATTAATTATCGTCAGACAGGTACAATTATCAGAGATTAATTATCGTCAGACAGGTACAATTATCAGAGATTAATTATCGTCAGACAATACAGGTACAATTATCAGAGATTAATTATCGTCAGACAGGTACAATTATCAGAGATTAATTATCGTCAGACAATACAGGTATCAGAGATTAATTATCGTCAGACAATACAGGTACAATTATCAGAGATTAATTATCAGGTACAATTATCAGAGATTAATTATCGTCAGACAATACAGGTACAATTATCAGAGATTAATTATCGTCAGACAGGTACAATTATCAGAGATTAATTATCGTCAGACAATACAGGTACAATTATCAGAGATTAATTATCGTCAGACAATACAATTATCAGAGATTAATTATCGTCAGACAGGTACAATTATCAGAGATTAATTATCGTCAGACAATACAGGTACAATTATCAGAGATTAATTATCGTCAGACAATACAGGTACAATTATCAGAGATTAATTATCGTCAGACAGGTACAATTATCAGAGATTAATTATCGTCAGACAATACAGGTACAGACAATACAGGTACAATTATCAGAGATTAATTATCGTCAGACAATACAGGTACAATTATCAGAGATTAATTATCGTCAGACAATACAGGTACAATTATCAGAGATTAATTATCGTCAGACAATACAGGTACAATTATCAGAGATTAATTATCGTCAGACAGGTACAATTATCAGAGAATTATAGATTAATTGTCGTCATACAATTTCCTGTACTAAGACACAGTACTAATTATAAAAAGGAGATTAATTATCGAAATTTCTCGATGTACTGAAACATGATGTTCTAAGCGTGTCATGTCATTGCTTCTCATTGTACGTACAATTTCTTCCAATGTTGTTGACAAAGGTTCTAGTGTTAAACACGCCGGGTTATGTTCATTACTGTATGTCTTTCTACTAACTCCCAATGATATATCTGCAATATGTACGTATCATATATTACATTATCCGTGATTATCTTTTGTCAATTTATCATAAATATATTTGTAAAACAGATCACGAATCATAACATCATTTTGTTTTTAGTTTGCATGTTTATTTCTTATTGGTATCACCGTCACAAATTGTTGTAGTATCAAGACACTTCAAAGGGAATCAGGGCATTAACTGAACAATAGCACAAGACCATTGATTTCAGAATGACACAGAAAATTGAATATCTTCTTTTCGTTTTCATGAGAGGAAAACCAGAAGACAAAATGTTTTACGTGTGATGTATAATCCTCGAAGTGTTCGGTGCTTATTCGCATGGCTAATGGTTTGTTTGGGAATTGCCCGTTGTCTTTGAGAACCTGTTTATAACGTTTATCTACAATGTGTTTAGTAGGTCAACCAGACAATGTTTACCTCTCCAGAATTAAACATTTTATACTCTTTTTTGAAGGATCTTCAGTAAGTGTAATTTGTCCTTTTATCTATTTCACCATCTCTCTATTGATTTTTGTCGAATGTGTTGATAAAGAAGTTTATATAGTTAGGTGTCATGTTAAAAGAAAAACCGAGACATTAACAACATTTAACTCATAATTTGATAAAAATAACTGTAAGACAAATAGCTATCAAGTTCTAACTTCTGTTGGATTTCTTTAATACCCTGATGTGTTCATTAATTGGTATAAAACTTTTTTTTTTCAATTTTTAAAACACTAATTGATATTCAAATTAGTTTCTATTGAGAAAATGACATTAAAACCCACTTAAACATGCACACAAGTCAATTAACACCATATCAACGCCAAAATAACTAATAGTGTACTTTATTGATAGGAAAATAAAATCGATGACCTAAGTGCCTGCCATGTCTGGCCTGGTGTTTCTCTATGTCTTATGAAGATGGATGACGTTTGGAACAGTGCTGCTTTAGAACCAGTGTACTAAAGGTTTTATTACATTTTTTTTTCAAAGACCCCCTGGGCGGACATTTCTTTTGTAAGCAACGTCACTAATTTGTAATTAGAAATACAGTAAAACACTCTATGTTACGCCTTTTGATTTATTTTTTGTTCTCTTAGATCCAAAGCATTCCACGTGGTGGCTTATTAACGCGTACATGTATTTTCACTTGTTTGCATTTTGTCTGCTTTTTAAAGCTATTCCGCAAACTATAAATATGTAAATATATACTTTAAACAAAAAGACTTATCAATACACGCATTGTGATTTTTTTTATGTATAAGTGTATGTGGAACCAGGATTAATATTTCCATGTAAATTCAAACCTACCTCTTAAATTTATTATTTTTTTTTTTGCCGAACACTTTCTTTGTGGGTATGAATGATTTTACATAGAATACAGGAATGCGAAATAATTATATGCCAAGGGCGCTTAATATGCGTCATTTTTGATCGAGATTGATGTCAACGTTGATATGACGATAGTTACAATAAGTGAGAGCCCGAAAAATAGATTCACGACAATGCCTTCCAGATTCAATAGGAAAACTGTACAACAGAAAATGTCATGATTGCACATTGTCTTAAAATAGCAAAACCTACATTGCTCCCGTCCCTATGGAAGTCACGGAAGGAATTTAGAGTTTTGGAATATAGCGATCATAGTGTTACCTAAGTATGCACATGTTAAATCCGATAAATCCCATCCCTGGCAAATTTGAAAATATGCAGGTTTATTAAGAATGAAATAATGTCAGTTTGTTCGTAATTATGTTAGTTTTAGAACTTAAAAGTTCAGTAATTTGTTTTCTTATTTGCCTTCATCATTTTAATAATATTTGCAACTGCCTAACTATCGAAGTTTTGGAACTTCGTCATTTTGTATGCATACAATGTAGTACCTGGAAATCGGTATATGGATTCTGAAGTAAAGGAATTCACCAGTCTGAAAGAAGTGAGTTCGTTTGCAAATGATCAATTTAGGCTTTTTTCAGTATATTTTTTTTTGTATTTGAATGGAATATTATCTTGTGTAGACATTTCTTATAGAACCCCCCCAACTAACACTTCTTAATAAGCGCACCATGGATTCAATATTCAATGTTAGCTGTGATAGACTTATGGTATCTTCTTAATGTCCTTTAAAATACAATCAAAGTAAACATTTCGGCGTGCAGGCGACAAATTCCTAATATATACATTTTGATCACAAAATGAATTTTTATCTCTGTCAAATAGAACGTCCGCTAAAATTGATCGATGCGCAGTAATGCTCTAGACGTCTACAACATATCAAGCCTACATTACTGCACATTGCCTCAAGGTAGGTTTCTATTTCTTCTTCGTGTGCGTTGAGCATTACCTTGTACAATAAAGACTGTTGCACTCAATTGCATCATACCATTACATATTCTATCAGTGGTCTTTGTGTTTCCTGCTTAGTGTATTCACCACATGGCCGTCTTTCGCCGACACCCCGACTAGCCTTTAATTATTTTGTACCGCCTGTCTCTTAACGTGTGTAAACGATCTTTGTTTGGCGCATAGAACATCTTCGCCATAAACACAGTCATGATACCAAAAATAAAAAATAAACTATCAACGAACACCTAGACCTTGTACTGGTATTTTTTTCTACTTTTCTAATGTGTCGTTTTCTCCTTGGAATACTGAACGGTCAGGATTAAATGCTTACTGCTTTGTATATTTATCCACCATGCAAAAATGAATAATTTAACGTTTATAATCATCCTCTACCGCCTTACCAATGAAATAAATACACAAATTGCTATGCATACAAATAAACCGGATTTAATTACTCTAGAAGGGTTAAATCTTCTATTCGTTAAATACTTACAAATTACTGCACACATAAACATATTAGATTTTGGTCATTTTGATAAAATCTCGGGATTATTTTCAATGTCCAGCGAAGCAAACCTTGTAGTGATAAGTATAGTGTATATTTGTAGCTTACATAACCCTGTCATGTAAATAATGTTTATTTTGATAAACTTTCGGGATTATTATTTCAATGTCAAGCGAAACTTGTAGTAGCTGCATGTATTTTGATATTTGCGATTTTGGCCATCCTTATAAGATCACGAACGCCATGTCCACCTCTTATTTTTTTTATATTGTTAATTCATAATACGGCGATAGTATTTGATACTATCTATTTACCGGGACTCTACATTTGAACCAGAAATGTGTTGTTGAAATTACAAATTATTTTATCTGCATTTTAGCTTAAATTAAGATTTTGTAGACATGTTTAAATATTTTTGTTTTATTTGATATCTGTATGTAATTGGTGGTTGTCGGGTTGCGCAGTGGTAACGCACTCGCCTTTCACCTAGCCGACCGGGGTTCGATTCCCGGAACGGACGTGGAAAGGTAAGGGGTCACCTACCCGACCACGTGGGTTTTCCCCGGGTACTCCGGTTTCCTCCCACAATAAGACCCCTCGCGCGCTTACATCCGGGCCAACAAGAGTGATTAGTATAAGTTGACATAACTTGTTTCGCAATTGTTGTAAAATAAATGAAGTTTATATTTATATATATATGTAATTGGTCAACATTTCGTATAACCCAATGTACAAACTTTATCGAATAATGTTGTTTTAAACAAAATATAATGTTCAATTGATTGATATTTTGAAAGAAAGATAACTGTATACCCCTTGAAGATTTACTCTCTAAGTTCTATTTTCTCTGTTTGTGTAAAACTTGTCTCATCCCACAAAGAATCTAATTGATACATACCTTTTCCGTGTTTCATACTAACCTCTGTACAAAACACCTCGTCTTGGCATTATGTTGGAAGTGGCTTTCTACTACACAAAACCGGTATTCAGCCTGTTAATTGTGTCCTTGTGTGTCAATTCTGCGTTTTCTTAATTGACTAAGATGATTAGGTCGCTAGTATAATGAAGAAGTTATTTCGTACAGACTGCGGTCAGTCAGTCGATACCGTCAGATAGTCCCTAATACCCTATCTTCTTTTCAATTATGTCTGTCCCAACGCGAGTTGACTGTCGATGACCCGTGAACAAGATGAATTGCTTTCTCTCTTTCCAGCTCGCTAAAGACAGAGATAGCCAAGACGCAAACCTTCTGTGCGATTTAATTATTTTATTATTGTGAAACTATCAGTACCACTATTGTAAAGGCCGTTTGCGTCACTTTTGTAATTTGAGCATGTCATCAATGTGACGTTATGAATGAAAGCATCACACAATTTTTGTTCAACGTCAATTTTCTCTTCCCGAACTTTTTAACCCTGCATGGATATGGAAGATGGACGGTGTCGCAATCACTGAACGATAGCAAAATGCAAATTTATATATGATATAGTTTCGACAGGCGTTGAGAAACAATATTGATACAATGACGGTCGATCATATAGATTGCAGTTGATCAGAAACAGTCATTTTAAACGTCAGCGGAAGAAGTTTTTGAAAAATCCAAACTCATCAATATTCCCGAGTGTGGTAAGATAATGTAATTCTATGATGTCAGAAACATTCAAAATTAGCCTGGCGGATTTATTCGGGATTTTGTTGATTTTTGATAGTTACTAAAACACTTTTTATGGTTGTATAGAAATTTTGAAAGACAACAAAGTCTATGTTGCATATTACTGGCATCATAAACGTTAAGGAACTAGTGGAAAAACGTTTCCACCTATGTTCTTTTTTCCAGGAAGAACGTCACCACAACAACGAAATGTACCCCTATATTATATAAATATTTATCAAATTTATTATGTGCTGCAAAGCTACTTTTCATGGTACTCAATATAAGGAATATAGATAGAAAATGCGATATGTTCACAAGGGCCTGTGATTTCGTTCAAAATAAACAAGATTTTACAAAAAAATATTTCATCAAATCCATATGAAAATACACACTCCTGAATATATACCAAAAATCACTTCCTCACATACTTTACTGTTTGTACAAAGACAATGTTAATATCAAAACGTAAATACACTTATCAATTCAGTCTTGAAACTATATTGCATAAGTCTGACATTTACTGACAATATCTCAACATTAGGACTTAAACATCTTTTTGTAAAGGATACGTTTAAATCACTCATTGGCCATTTTCCAGTGATATACTTGCATATTAAAACTCTCTTTTTATAAAGTAGTTATTTCCTGCATTTTAAAATCTTCCGCCACTCCAGACGTGTAAAAGCAGCCCCCATGGACATAATTGACGCCATTTTGCAATGCAGAATATGCACGTAATGTACTCAAAGAAACAAGTTCTGCCGTATTTAGGTTGGAAATGCGATTTATCTCTGTTGCTGAGAAACAGATGTAAATTGCTTTCTTGTTATGCAAGGACAACCGAGAAGAGTACATCAACATCAATATCGTTGATGAAGAAAACATTGATATTTGTAACAGAAATATCTGTGATATCACGACGTTAAAGTCACGAAATGGCTAAGGGAAGTAGTTATTGTCGCCATTCTGGATGGAAGTTAGTTTGTCTTTAGCACATTTTTCATGATGAATGCAACCTCAGCAATCTGAAACAAATTGATTATTTTACAGAAAGCAGAACTACTAAGGGGATAAAATGGATCTAAAAGGTCTTTATTGAATAATAACAACAATACAAAATCTATTCCAAACCTTTTTACAATTATCGTCCGTATCTAAGAAACAAAATGGCTGCTGTTACCTCATGTTGGTCTATTACTGCGTGACATTAAACAACAGAAAAAGTCACGTGATGACGCTGTCTTAAACTAAAGGAGACACACAACAGAGACGAAGCGTTTACCTAAAGGAAGAAAATTAACAGCAGCTGAATTCAATTTAGCTTCGGTGAAACTATATAAAGTTAGAAGCAAATGAAAGATTTACTCGGATCCACTGAGAAAAGGACAAAGAGAATGAAGGGGCGGGGCGCTGAAATTATTTCAAAAATGAAACACAGCTAACACCTTCTGCACAAGATTGTCACAGATCAGACTCACACCATATAGATGTTATAAAGGCATGCAAGTCACAAAATAGATAACATCCACTCGTTAACGATATTTTATGTCGTGAATTCTGGAGAAAATCATATTATGACATTTACCGGAAATGACACAACAAGATATGAACGACAGTTTCCTCTCACTGAATTGAAATAAAAGAAAATACTTTCGTATATTTTTTACCATATTGCACTAGCAATGTTCCTGACAGTTCAAGGCAATAAACATAACATATACAATCATTCTAGAAGTCCACTAGAGGTCTTCAAATCTAGCTTTGAACTTTTTCTCACAAAGTTCGTTTATTGTCGAAATTTTGTCCAATATAAGACCAACACTTGGTTAATAAAATATTTCTAAACAGAATTCAAAATAACTACTGTTAATAAAGAATTGCCAAATATTTTAACCATATTTTGCGCAGCAGCAACAACCTTTAATGCGTCTCTATATCAACATCAGACTTTTTTCTTTTGATGTATATAACACTCTTTTTACGACGTCTACCACTGACGAACAACTTACTGATTTATAATTTATAGGCAGGCGTCTCTAACGTAGGTAATAGAGTCACGAATTTGTAGGGTTGATTGGAGCTTGATCTTTTTCTCTTGAATAAAATGAATTCGCGTATCCGGATGTTAAATGTTTCGTTAACTTTACATCAAGACATAACAACTGCAGAAATTCGAAAAAAAAAATCACATTAGATCATGCATTATCCTTAGATGTAATCTGTAGATCAATTACAGCCAGTCTGTAGTAAAAATTGAATAATTTTATAAATATGAATATTTGTATAAAAATCAATAAGCATGCTTGTGATTTTTTGATATTATGGTTAAGCTGATATCAATTCGAGCAAAACTGAACGTGTGTTTATAACCATTCTCAATAACAGTGTTAAAAAGTGATAGGGTTAGACAGGATGGTAAAGGGAGTGCCACGTTTCACGGCAATATATTATAAAGAGAGATGAATAGTACTTATGTCAAGGTATGAAAGGCATTTTTACTTACTATATGCCTTTTGTGTAATATTGAAACACACATTTAATAAAATGTTGTGCGTCTTACACAGGACTTCAAAACAGGTGCTACAGTCTAAAGTGTTTAAACATGAGAAATGGTGAAAGTGATAACATTGTATAAGGTATAGAGACGTGCATCAGTAAAGAAAAATTATAATGAACACATGTTCTTTTGAAAATTTATAAATTATGTTATAAGTACGAAACAGCTGTCAATGCAGTTTAGTGTTTGTGTGTGTGCGTGGTGGTGGTGTGTTAGGTGGTCGTGGATGTTTGTTTGGGTGAAAGGTGGTGTGTGTGATGGTGGGTGGGTGAATGTGAGAGAGGTGTGTATGTGGTTGGGTGTGTGTGTGTGAGAGAGAGAGAGAGAGAGAGAGAGAGAGAGAGAGAGAGAGAGAGAGAGAGAGAGAGAGAGAGAGAGAGAGTGTGTGTGTGTAATATTGATGTTGATAAAATAAGATTGTCATTTGATAATGAAGAAATGATCACGAAAACTCTGTCAGCAGTGACAAGGGTAGGTCTCTTTACACCATAGATACAATAGTCATAGAAACCAACCCCCCACCTCCCACCAATTGCCAAACGTCCTCTTGTACGAGGAGAAAAAGATCGAACGGTCTGTCTGCGGTCGCTATAGAGGGTGTTTACGACTATTAGGCATATTGAATGAAACCAGAAGCACATCACACGCCAGGTAAAAAACGATTCATTGCGCGCATCAGACAAGTTCGTGACGTGCGTGTTACATCGAACTAGTATATACATAATTAACATGACTGAAAATTAATGACGTCTCACTAATTACCACTAACCAATTAACTTATTAGTCTTGCTGTACACAGAAAGTCGATAAGGACAGTTCATTTATGGCACTTTCAAGAATTTAGAATTTTCATTTATATTTTCTATGCGTCAATGTAGTTTGTGTCGATCAGTACAAAGGCCCACGAAATGAACAAGAGTGTTAATTCGATTTCATCGATATCTGATCGATTGGTTTTCACAAATGTTTTTCAGTAAAGGACATCTGTATTGCCACTGATGAGGTTCATTCAATTTTCTTAAAACATCATTGACAAACAACTTTCCACAACGAAGTTTAGTTATTTCATTCAAACGTTAAATTGACGAGTACACTTATAACACAATATGACATAGAGAGCTCTTACCATGTGAAGTGTGGCCATCGTATTCCTGAATAGATAGTCGCAGAGTTTATCAAGCTTTCGCATTACGTATTAAATTTATTTACAGGCAGACCATGACAGTCAAATTGAAGGCGGGTTTGAGATCATTCGGGGTTGTATAATAAGGGGTTAACTGCTTATCGATTCAACAGAACATTCGCCTATGTGAAAATGCTAACAAAATAGCATAGTTTTAATTAACAAATCGTCTTTGAATGTTTCTTCTACCTGACCGAATGTAAACCATTAAGTTTCGCTTGGTTGGTTAGGAAGTGTCTTATTTTTAAAAGAGAAGATCAAAGAACTAGAGGGGATGACGACAGGAGTAAACTGGGAGAAAATTTGAACAAAGTCTTGTTTCATGCGAGGTTCGATAGAAGGGCAAGGACGAGGTAGTCATTTTCTGTTGTAACCTTCCGACCAATCCGTGATTTAGTGTAATAAATCTCCAGCATATAATGCATGCTTATAGCATTGTTCCTGTGTCTTCGAGTTTTACGAGCGACTCCTAATGGGAACACAGCTTCCTTAGTTGTAATTCCTTTCATCTACTTGGTACGTTTAATTGGCCTAATTGTTCTTGCGCATTAATAATTATAAGTAATGGTGTTTAGTTATCCGGTTGAACGATTACTACGCTAATCGACAGGGATACATAAATACAACACTAAATAATTAATTCAAACCTAATTTATTCATAACGGCTGAAAACGTATTTAACAGATGATGCCGACAATACATGTACTTCTATGATAAAGCTGTAGATAATTGAAATGTCTACTGGTCATATACCAGCGAGTTTATTGATATTCTCAAGAAGTAATGATGTACAATTTGATTTAAGGTCATTGAGTCATGTAAATTGTCGAGGTTTCACGAACGTGAATCTAAATTTTTGAGTTTTTTTTTATTATCGAATAACCAACTACCAATAATTAATTAACTGAACTGTAACATGCTGGAAATAACAATACAATCTTATAACTCCATCAAGATACCAATTCAATTATAAATGTTCAATATCTAGCCCCAACTTACGCGAGGAAAAAGAAATGTAGATATCGAAAATAAAGAAAATCTTGCTAGAATTTATCTGTTATTATTTTCCTTTTTATTATATATCAATATACAACAGATACTACATGTGTAATGCGTGATACATCAGTGAAATAGATTTTCTCGAGTTAGAAAAACAGCTTAAATACACTTACGAACTCTTATAGATAAAAATCATTAATGAAAATCCATGTAAATATACATTTTATACATAAATACATATACATTGTACGTTATTTATTTATCCACATATTATACCTGATAACTACCGTCTGACAATGTCAGGTATTGTTCAAAACACACAGAAATACAAACACAGAATTGACAAAAAGGCAATATATGTCAGAATCAGTGTATTGTCATTTTACATTATATAGGAATTATTTTATATTCGTTTAAGGTTATTTTTATTACGTTGTGAAATGAATGATACTTTCATGTGGCTAGGCAATGTTACCTTAACACCATAGATTGGGGAAGGAGTGTTAACCTTTCCCACATACTAAATTTTCCACCAATTCAAAACTCAAAACCAGGCTGCGTCAATATTAAAAAAGGATGACGAAAATATTGATCGATTTCCGTGAAAAAAGAGAATAAAATAAACACCAAGTACGACACAAGTAAACACAACAGCTGACATGAGACACAATTCTTAAGTACTATTAACCAGACAAAAAACGGCTGTAATCGTAAACTCTAGAAAATAGATTCTATTAAAGAAAATAACACTTTTTCATGATAATTGAATATCTCATCTTAATTCATCTTTTGCGTTGAAATGGCGCTGATAAAAATGAGTGGATTGCATGAGATTTTTATAGTAACGAAATGATAGGTACATTAGCGTCAAGAGATTCCTAGTTCTACGTCCTTATCGTGTTTGATAAGAATTTTGTCCTCACGTTGATACAGATAAACTCCACTAATAAAGCCTGCACAAAGTATTTACATTTTGTTAAATCTACATTCATTTCTTATTCATTAATAATCTATTTTCTTACTTGATAGAATTTAGATCGTAAAGAACACCAGAATACGTGTTGATCAAGTGGGAGGGTGACAACTGAAGTTTACAAAAGGTCTTTCACCGCAGAACTTATTCTCTGTCTTTATCTGTCTCTGTGCCCTTCCTCTCTCTGTCTCTGTCTGTCTGTCTGTACTATGTACAAAACTGCAGTTTCAAACACATTTATACAGAAGTACACACTATATGTTACACTACCATCATATAGCTTGATAAATTAGTGCAATTGCTCTATAATTAGAAATATGTTATAAGGCGATTGTGCGAATACAATCTCTATCCTACTCTTGAATGGACCAATGGTACCAATCTCTTAAACAGACAAATTGAAACCAGTTCATGAATATATCAATGAAAACCAACTCTCTGGCCAGAACATGAAACAATTGTCAGACATATATTGGCTATTTAACAGCATGTCTTTCCTTTCTTTAAGATGGTTACACCCCCTGTAAGAATGTAAAGAAAGGAAAGCAACGATGGAGCATCAGATGAACAAAGAAGAACAGAGCAGCGCACTTATATATGGATGGATCTGAAGTAATTTTATTTAACAGCTGTGGTGACTGAAAATTAGATATGGTCTCCATTGAGAAATATTCTATTTCTTTGTTCGACATTAATCTTGACATATTAGGTGTTCGTTAATTTGCTTGTCGGTTCCGTTGTTGTATACCTTGCTCTCATTTGAGAATGTGACATCACTTACTTGGTTTTACCAAGGTTTACATGGCGGATGTCGTCGATGAAGCAGAAGACGCTTACTCTTCCGGAACACTTAGTCTTATTCCCCTTGTACTTAATCATGAGTCTTGTGTATACCAATCCTTTTTTTTTTTGTTCATATTTTGCTCTAGTTTTATGGAATTTGAATTTGATACATGCTTTGTTGGTATTTCCAGATTTTTTTATAGACCATCTTTTCATAATATTAAAGATTACAAATCAGAGGTTTTGGACGGCATGTGTCAATTATTAATTGAAATCAAACGATTTTCTTTAAAGGATATTGAATTTCATTTAGGATAAGCCAATAAAACCATTCCAATGGTTATTAAATTGTTTAGTAACAATTAGATGTTTTCCATCGACCAATTGACATGTTCCTTTTGATACCTTAAAACAAGATCAGTTCGAAAAAATCTAATCAATATTAAAAGAAGATGGTCAGAGTGACGACGGTATTCCTAACCGATAAAAACACTTGACATCCGGTACAGGAAAAATGGTACAACGACCCATTTCCTGGCCGAAATATCCATCCATTGATTTCAAATAAAACGGAAACTTACCATTTAGAGGCGTTTTGCTGCTATCGCCAGTGTGATGCTACTATAGCCAATGGAACTGAATACAGCCCTATTGGTCTAAATATTTATTCCACTATTTGTAAATTGAATGGGCGACACTCTTATTATAGGGAGAGACTGCATCGTGTATAATGCGGCTTAAACTTATTCGTAAATGGATTATCTCTCTACCTTATGATGGAAGGGAGAATTTTTTAGCAGACAATAAAAATCTCAGAATCCAGTCACGCTACTTGCAATGCACTTTGGGAATACGTCATTAAAAATGGAAGAATGTTATCTGAAGGGACTTCAGCAGTAAATGGTCACAGTATGGATAGTTACATTGGCTGGGGATCCTATATTTTACAATTTAGAAAATAAAACATTATTTTGGCTGCACTGAAAACTTACACACATACACTAACACACCAACCTCCCCACACACAACCACAAACACATGCCAACAATCCTTCTCTGACTCTCTCTCACAAACACACACACTTCAAACCCACACCCACAAAAACAATGGAGAATACTAAATATAATTTACGCTTCATATCTATAAACATGTAATTACTTTATTCCTATCCTTAGATACCCGGAAAAGATCTTGTATTAAAACTATCGTTAAGTTAGCAGTTTTTTTATCAGCAAACGTCACTGGTTTGATGAATATACACGTATATATTGAAAAGAATAAGATATTTAATGTATAAAGAACTACTGTTTCTGATGGAACACATTTCCATTCGATTCCCTCGAAGAAGACAATAAGGAAACTGTCACAGGTGGTTGTCAAAATAAAACCAAGGCTACTTTGCACGACCTAATTTTAATTTAAATCAGATGTATTTTGGAAAAAAAATACTTTTGATCAAGCATATCTTTATTCGAATTCAGTAAAAATTAAAAAAAAATAATGATAATAAGAAAACTGTCGAATAAAACGTGACCTAAATACGACACGTTGATGCCAAATTTGTTTCCATCATCAAAAATGCCAAATGCAGGCATTGTTTACATATGCGGGTTTTTTTTTCCGAATGAAGACAACAGGATATCGGTGATAACAGTCGACTGATAAAAGCCGAGATATTCCTAGGTGAATAGGTTCCCTCAATAAACTTGTATTTCCTATTGTTGAGCATTATTTGACAGATTTCACCTCAGCATATTAATTCTTATTTCGTTTTTGGATAACGAAGAAATGATCAATTATTATTATATTCCTGGTAATCGAAGTTAAGTTCATAGCAGGTTTCGCGCTTGTCTGTTTAAATGTTACTTTACCCGCTTCCCTGCGCTTTGCTAGATATGTCGGTTGTGTATTGACTAGAAATGTACTAAAAGGGATACGGTTAACAGATTAATTACAGAACAGTCTGTATGAGGTTATTTTTCTAGGAGCCAATTACTTTGGGTTGCGTTTCTTTAGCTATTCTTTTCAAACGATTGTTGCGACGTTTAGGAGAATTAATATAGATTTTTCTTGATATGTATACAACTAACTTGTGGTCTTACAGTGTAATCGTAGTGAAATACCGAGGGTAGCATTCATTAAAATACGCTATCAAACCGTAGTTCTAGAATTACCTTTAAGATGCTGTGTCATTGGCTCTTCAACAAAACTAACAAATGATTTACCTTAGCAAACTGAGACACCGAAGTCAATACCAGGAAGCTGCAGTTTGACGGGAGATTACATCTAAAACATGACAGACATGTATCTTGTGTTTGAAAGTTGCTAACACAATCCTTCAATTGGCGTTGTCTTCATCCGTCGCTAACTACGTAAGCACCTTCTGAAAATTCACATCGAGTAAATAGTAAAATCTATAACACGTCAGTGATCATTTTTTTAGTAAAATATGTCCAATTGTTGCCGTCTTTATCAATAGCAACTCAGGGTAACTATTTCTGAACGTTTGCTATATAAACTTCTTGCAACAAGGAAGAAACATAGAGCAAACATCTAACGGGAATAAATTAGGTTAGTGTTTCGTATCCATTAACGTCTTCATCTAACTGATGAATCATTGATTATTTGTATACAATCAAGGACAGTCGGGTCGTTGAGCAAAGATGTACGGTTGGTAGTTGTTCTTCGGGCAACAAAGACACATCACGACGATAAACAAGGTTTAATTTTGCTGTTACAATGAAATGTATTTGTGAAACTAGATTATATGTTTGCTTGATTGGTTTAGTTCAAATGACTGTATCGTAAAATCCACTGGCAAGTAACGAATTCGCTTTGTTCCGCCAATAAATGAATTGTATACGGATCAGCCTCACCCGCATATATATCCGGGTTCAAATCGCCTGGGTTTCAGAATCGCTATATATTTCAATTTCATTTTCGGTTTCAAGAATAGAAATATATAGCATTTTATTCTGTTTCGTAAAACGCTATACTTTTCCTATTCTCTATCTCATTAAAAAAGCGCTCGAATCGATACATGCAGTGTTGATACGAAATCTGAAACCTTCCGAATGTCGAGTCCTCGGACTATACGGTTATAAGTTCCATCCCAATGTTTATGATTTTTCAATCATGCATTAAAGAGAGGCAGTGTTGTTTTTGAATATCATATTCCAGTATATTTTCTAAAGAAAGAAGTGACGTCACAGAGTAGATGTGCATCGTTTAAAATTAAAACAGACAAGGTATCAAAATACACACTCTCTATGTGTTAAATACTCTTTCAAGATCACAATTTAGAACAATCGTCAAAAATGTCACATATCACTTCTGTGAAACAACATTATGCATATTAAAGAAAAAACTTCTATATTTTCATAAAACTTGCAAACAATTATTTTCACCTGTGAGTTCCTAAATTGTATAGCACGCGATCGACTAAAAACATAATAGGTGGAAAGAAAAGATAAATGAGAGGTTGGGGGAGCGATTACGTTGATGACAAACACAGCGAAGATACGGATTAAGATGGAAATGTCAACGACATCAGAGCATGTCCTTGATGGTGAATTACCCATACTTACGGTTGAATTCCCTAGTCTCATCAAGAAACGAGAAGCAGATTTAGATTGCAGGTTTTTCTTTACAGAAAAAATCATGTAATTTCGGTAGAATTGAAGCTGACCATGATGTATCGCCCCGTGTGTCGTATTAAGTGAAGGTCGTTCCCAAAAATAACACACTTGTGGTATCTCCGTAACAATATGTCTCACATGGGGTATCGCTATATCGATATATCCAGTTGAAGTCTATTTGAAATAAATTTGTTTAGAACCCAATCTCTATATCCTATCAACAACAAAACTGTTGATAGATATCAAGTTCTAAGAAAATCTAAAAAATGACATGTTCACTCAGAAAAAATACAATTCATCGTAAAAATGAACTTATTCCAAGAAAGAAATAGAAACTGGAAGTATTCAATTATCGTTTCTGTTTTTGATATGCATAAACCACGCGTTTACAGCATGGCTTCCAATATCAAGACCTATCAAGACAGATAGACAATCCCGGACTTAACCCCTGAAGAATGGATGCATAATTGTACCTTGTACCCAAGTTAATATGACAACAAAACAAAATCATTTTACATCAAAACTTATTTTGCAACACACAAATACATTTATATATAAATATATGTAGTGATTGTACAAAGATCTACGGTGAAGCCGGGCGTCTTTTAGATGTTTGATTCTGGTGACAGTTTCTCGTTATGCGAGACAGCGAAATGTCAAAATGACAATTACAAAATAGGCTTATAGTTCAAAATTGCATGAATGCGAATTCATATTGCAAAACTTTTATATGGACTTGAAACGAAAACTCAAATGTGTTGTAGTTTCTGATAACTGATCAACGGAGAAGTTTTTGTGATAGAAATGTCACACAGTCGACATTCTCTGACCAGTCTTTATTTCATCTTATGTATGTACATCGTTATCGCCTTGGAAACTGATGGATTGTTCTCGGCTTGACGCAGCCCACATTTAATTAAGGAAAGCAGCGCTGTGTTATCCCTTCTTTCTGTCAAATGAGTCTATAGAGAAAGTCATTAAATCTGACGAGATTAAAATTATTCATTTTGACTCAGATAGGACAGTCGACAACATGTGAGGGTTTGATTAAAAATAAGCTCGTTAACTGTGTTGAAGCGGTACATTTGCGTAATATAAAAAAAGTTTATGGAAAATATAATTTAATTATAAAGTTGTGTTTGATTCCGGATGTCTAATGCAGTTTCCTATTTTTCATTGTAACGAACTTTGCAATATCCGGTCGCTGTTTCTTGACTGAAAATCCAATTCTTGTTCTGCAATAGGATTAGTTAAATATACACCTCCTTCAGATAAAAAGAAATAAGATAAAAACAACATGACATCTCCTATCAAACTACAACACAGACCTATCATGACCGATAACATGCGAACGGCCGTGGCATCATGACGCTTTCAACCGAGTCAAACACTTTTGGGTAAATACATTTATAGCAATGTCCTTTCTGTAAAAACTGGTTCAAGGACGACTATTTTTTACAAGACAATGACGGTACACCGCGGACGATTTAGTAATTCGAAGTGTCAATTCAACACAAGATTTTGAAATATTTTTAGAAGTTCGCAGATGTGAAAAATATATGTGATAAAATTTTCAATTTTTAAAATTGTTTTCCTATGTGCGTAAGAGAGTGTGATAATGTCGCCGATTTCGTGTGTAATCCGTACCTTGTCACGGTCTGCTCCTCCCCTTCCCCCTCTCTCTTCTCGTAGGAAGGGAGACAATACCTTCCATTTTATCGGAATACATTTCAATGTCACCTTAAATTTACCCTTTAACATAACTGATTCAGGTTCCATCATTGTCCCTTTGTTTGAACATATTGCTCTCTTTTTCATCCAAATCCACATATCAATAATCATTAAATCTTCTGTTATATCACACAGTACGCAGTGTACTAAAACTGATATGCTTCAATGCACACATGGACATGTGAAACGACTACTACTCCATTGTATGTTTTCCTCTAAAACTAAGTATCTAATACTCAGGTTCCTGTGATAATGCAGATTCGGTGATACTGATCAATTGAAACGAAATATGAAACTAGAATAAACTATGAATTTCATATTAAAACAGGGTGTTTATTTTTCACTTGAACATGAAAGTCAACATGAGCAACCGTATGTGAACATAAACAGTCTTATAATGCATGCTGTCTGTTTGTACATGCTGTCTGTTTGTACATTCTGTCTGTTTGTTCATGTATGTTTGTACAGGTTGCCTGTTTATACGTGTTGTCAGTTTTTACATGTTGTCTGCTTGTACAGGTTGTCTGTTTTTATATGATGTCTATTTATACATGTTGTGCGGTGTTTGTACAGGTTGTCTGTAGATGCTGTCTGTTTGTACAGGTTGTCTGTTAGTACAGATTGTCAGTTTGCACAGGTTGTCTGTTAGTACACGTTGTCTGTATGTAAATGTTGTCCGTTTCTACATGCCATCTGAATGGACATGTTGTCAGTTTTTACATGTTGTCTGCTTGTACAGGTTATCTGTTGGTACATGTTGTCTGTTTGTACAGGTTGTCTGTTTGTACATGTTGTGTGTATGTAAATGTTGTCCGTTTCTACATGCCATCTGAATGGACATGTTGTCAGTTTTTACATGTTGTCTGCTTGTACAGGTTATCTGTTTATACAGGTTGTCTCTTTGTATATGACATCTGTTTGTACATGTTGTCTGTATGTACAGGATGTATGTTTGTCAATGATGTCTGTTTGTACATGTTGTCTGTATGTACATGTTGTCTCTTTGTGCATGTTGTTTGTTTGTACATGTTGTCTGTTTGTACAGGTTGTCTGTTTGTATATGCTATTTGTTTGTACATGTTGTCATTTTGTACAGGTTGTCAGTTTGTACATGTTGTCTGTTTGTACATGTTGTGTGTTTTTATATGCTGTCTGTTTGTACATGTTGTCTGTATGTACAGGATGTATGTTTGTCAATGATGTCTGTTTGTACATGTTGTCTGTATGTACATGTTGTCTCTTTGTGCATGTTGTTTGTTTGTACATGTTGTCTGTTTGTACAGGTTGTCTGTTTGTATATGCTATTTGTTTGTACATGTTGTCATTTTGTACAGGTTGTCAGTTTGTACATGTTGTCTGTTTGTACATGTTGTGTGTTTTTATATGCTGTCTGTTTGTACATGTTGTCTGTTTGTATATGTTGTCTGTTTGTACATGTCTCTTTGTACATGTTATCTGTTTGTACATGCTAATTGTTTATAGATGTTGTCTATTTGAACAGGTTGTGTATTAGTACATGTTGTCTGTTTGTACAGGATGTCTGTTTGTACAAGTTGTCTCTTTGTACATGTCTCTTTGTACATGTTGTCTGTTTGTATATGCTATTTGTTTGTACATGTTGTCAGTTTGTACAGGTTGTCAGTTTGTACATTTTGTCTGTTCTTACATGTTGTCTCTTTGTACAGGTTGTCTGTATGTACATGTTGTCTGTTTGTACATGCTAACTGTTTATACATGTTGTCTGTTTGTACATGTTGTCTGTTTGTACATGCTGTCTGTTTGTACATGTTGTTTGTTTGTACATGTTGTCAGCTTCTACATGATGTTGGTTTGTACATGCTGTCTGCTTGTACAGGTTGTCTGTTTGTAAATGTTGTCTGTTTTTATGTTGTCTGTTTATACATGTTGACTGTTTGAACATATTTTCTGTTTGTAAAGGATGTCTGTTTGTACATGTAGTCAGTTTGTACATGCTGTCTGTTTGTAGATGTTGTCTGTACATGTTGTCCGTTTGTACATGTTGACTGTTTGTAGTTGTCTGTTTGTACATGTTGTCAGTTTGCACAGGCTATCTGTTAGTACATAATGTCTGTATGTAAATGTTGTCCGTGTGTACAGGTTATCTGTTTTTACATGTTGTCTGCTTGTACATCCTTTCTGTTTGTACATCCTGTCTGTTTTTACAGTCTTTCTGTTTGTACATGTTGTCTGTTTGTACATGTTGTTTGTTTATATATGTTGTCTATTTGAATAGGCTGTGTATTAGTACATGTTGTCTGTTTGTACAAGTTGTCTCTTTGTACATGTTGTCAGTTTGTACATGTTGTCTGTTTGTACATGCTGTCTTTTTGAACTTGTTGTTTGTTTGTATAGGTTGTCTGATTGTACATTCTGTCTGTTTGTACAAGCAATCCGTTTGAACATGTTGTCTGTTTGTACATGTTGTCTGTTTGAACATGTTGTCTGTTTGTACATGTTGTTTGTTTGTACATGTTGTCTGTTTGTACAGGTTGTCTGTTTGTACAAGTTGTCTGTTTGTACATGTCTCTTTGTACATGTTGTCTGTTTGTACATGCTATTTGTTTATATATGTTGTCTATTTGAATAGGTTGTGTATTAGTACATGTTGTCTGTTTGTACATGTTGTCTGTTTGTACAGGTTATCTGTTTGTACAAGTTGTCTCTTTGTACATGTTGTCAGTTTGTACATGTTGTCTGTTTGTACATGTTGTGTGTTTCTATATGCTGTCTGCTTGTACATGTTGTCTGTTTGTACATGTTGTCTGTTTGGACATGTTGGCTGTTTTTACATGTTGTCTGTTTGTACATGTTGTCTGTCTGTACAGGTTGTCTGTTTGTACATGTTGTCTGTTTGTACAGGTTGTCTCTTTGTACATGTTGTCAGTTTGTACATGTTGTCTGTTTGTACATGTTGTGTGTTTGTATATGTTGTCTGTTTGTACAGGTTGTCTGTTTGTGCATGTTGTTTGTTTGTACATGTTGTCTTTTTGTACATGCTGTTTGTTTGTACAGGTTTTCTGTTTTTATAGGTTGTCTGTTCTTACCTGTTGTCTCTTTGTACAGGTTGTCTGTATGTACATGTTGTCTGCTTGTACATGCTTTCTGTTTGTACATCCTGTTTGTTTTTACAGTCTTTCTGTTTGTACATGCTGTCTGTTTGTACATGTTGTTTGTTTGTTTAGGTTGTCTGTATGTACATTCTGTCTGTTTGTACAAGCTATCTGTTTGAACATGTTGCCTGTTTGTACATGCTCTCTGTTTGTATATGATGTCTTTATGTACAGGTTGACTGTTTGTACATGTTGTCTTTTTGTACATGTTGTCTGTTTGTACATGATGTCTTTATGTACAAGTTGACTGTTTGTACATGTTGTCTTTTTGAACATGTTGTTTGTTTGTATAGGTTGTCTGTTTGTACATGTTGTCTGTTTGTACAAGCTATCCGTTTGAACATGTTGTCTGTTTGTACATGTTGTCTGTTTGAACATGTTGTCTGTTTGTACATGCTGTCTGTTTGTACATGATGTCTTTATGTACAAGTTGACTGTTTGTACATGTTGTCTGTTTGAACATGTTGTCTTTTGTACATACTGCCTGTTTGTACATGTTCTCGGTATGTACAGGTTGACTGGTTGTAAATGGTGTCTGTTTTTATATGTTGTTTGTTAATACATGTTGTCTGTTTGTACATGCTATCTGTTTATACATGTTGTCTGTTTGTTCATGTTGTCTGTTTGTTCAGGTTGTCTGTTTATACATAATATCTGTTTGTACGTGTTGTCAGTATGTATAGGTTGTCTGATTGTACGGGTTGTCTGTTTGCACATTTTGTCTGTTTGTAAAGGTTGTCTGTTTGTACATGTTATCTGTTTGTACATGTTGTCTGTTTGTACATGTTGTCTGTTTGTAAATGTTGTCTGTTTGTACAGGTTTTCTGTTTTTATAGGTTGTCTGTTGTTACATGTTGTCGTTTGTACAGGTTGTCTGTTTGTAAATGTTATCTGTTTGTATATGCTGTCTGTATGTACATTCTGTCTGTTTGTACATGCTGTCTGTTTGTACATGATATCTTTATGTACAGGTTGACTGTTTTTACATGTTGTCTTTTTGAACATGTTGTCTGTTTGTACAAGCCATCCGTTTGAACATGTTGTCTGTTTGTACATGTTGTCTGTTTTAACATGTTGTCTGTGTGTACATGTTGTCTGTTTGTACCCGATGTCTTTATGTACAGGTTGACTGTTTGTACATGTTGTCTGTTTGAACATGTTGTCTTTTTGTACATACTGCCTGTTTGTACATGTTCTCGATATGTACAGGTTGACTGGTTGTAAATGTTGTCTGTTTTTATATGTTGTTTGTTAATACATGTTGTCTGTTTGTACATGTTATCTGGTTATACATGTTGTCTGTTTGTTCAGGTTATCTGTTTATACAAAATATCTGTTTGTACGTGTTGTCAGTATGTATAGGTTGTCTGATTGTACGGGTTGTCTGTTTGCACATTTTGTCTGTTTGTAAAGGTAGTCTGTTTCTACATGTTGTCTGCTTGTACATGTTGTCAGTTTGCACAGGTTGTCTGTTTGAACATGTTGTCTGTTTGTACAGGTTGTCTGTTTGTACATGTTGTCTGTGTGTTCATGTTGTCTGTTTGTACATGCTGTCTGTTTGTACATGATATCTTTATGTACAGGTTGACTGTTTTTACATGTTGTCTTTTTGAATATGTTGTTTGTTTGCATAGGTTGTCTGTTTGTACATTTTGTCTGTTTGTACAAGCCATCCGTTTGAACATGTTGTCTGTTTGTACATGTTGTCTGTTTTAACATGTTGTCTGTTTGAACATGTTGTCTTTTTGTACATACTGCCTGTTTGTACATGTTCTCGATATGTACAGGTTGACTGGTTGTAAATGTTGTCTGTTTTTATATGTTGTTTGTTAATACATGTTGTCTGTTTGTTCAGGTTATCTGTTTATACATAATATCTGTTTGTACGTGTTGTCAGTATGTATAGGTTGTCTGATTGTACGGGTTGTCTGTTTGCACATTTTGTCTGTTTGTAAAGGTAGTCTGTTTCTACATGTTGTCTGTTTGTACATGTTGTCTGTTTGTACAGGTTTTCTGTTTTTATAGGTTGTCTGTTGTTACATGTTGTCGTTTGTACAGGTTGTCTGTTTGTAAATGTTATCTGTTTGTATATGCTGTCTATTTATACGTTGTCTCTTTGTACAAGTTGTCTGTTTCTACATGTTGTCTGCTTGTACATGTTGTCAGTTTGCACAGGTTGTCTGTTAGTACATGTTGTCTGTCTGAAAATATTGTCTGTTTGTACATGCTGTCTGTTTGTGCATGATGTCTTTATGTACAGGTTGACTGTTTGTACATGTTGTCTGTGTGAACATGTTGTCTATTTGTACAGGTTGTCTGTTTGTACATGTTCTCGGTATGTACAGGTTGACTGGTTGTAAATGGTGTCTGTTTTTATATGTTGTTTCTTTATACATGTTGTCTGTTTGTACAAGCCATCCGTTTGAACATGTTGTCTGTTTGTACATGTTGTCTGTTTTAACATGTTGTCTGTGTGTACATGTTGTCTGTTTGTACCCGATGTCTTTATGTACAGGTTGACTGTTTGTACATGTTGTCTGTTTGAACATGTTGTCTTTTTGTACATACTGCCTGTTTGTACATGTTCTCGATATGTACAGGTTGACTGGTTGTAAATGTTGTCTGTTTTTATATGTTGTTTGTTAATACATGTTGTCTGTTTGTACATGTTATCTGGTTATACATGTTGTCTGTTTGTTCAGGTTATCTGTTTATACAAAATATCTGTTTGTACGTGTTGTCAGTATGTATAGGTTGTCTGATTGTACGGGTTGTCTGTTTGCACATTTTGTCTGTTTGTAAAGGTAGTCTGTTTCTACATGTTGTCTGTTTGTAAATGTTGTCTGTTTGTACAGGGTTTCTGTTTTTATAGGTTGTCTGTTGTTACATGTTGTCGTTTGTACAGGTTGTCTGTTTGTAAATGTTATCTGTTTGTATATGCTGTCTATTTATACATGTTGTCTCTTTGTACTCTTTGTACAAGTTGTCTGTTTCTACATGTTGTCTGCTTGTACATGTTGTCAGTTTGCACAGGTTGTCTGTTTGAACATGTTTTCTGTTTGTACAGGTTGTCTGTTTGTACATGTTGTCTGTGTGTTCATGTTGTCTGTTTGTACATGCTGTTTGTTTGTACAGGTTTTCTGTTTTTATAGGTTGTCTGTTTTTACATGTTGTCTGTTTGTACAGGCTGTCTGTTTGTACATGTTGTCTGTTTGTACATGTTGTCTGTTTGTACATGCTGTGTGCTTCTACATGATGTCTGTTTGTACATGATGTCTATTGATACATGTTGTCTGTTTGTACAAGTTGTTTGTTTGTTTAGGTTGTCTGTATGTACATTCTGTCTGTTTGTACATGCTGTCTGTTTGTACATGATATCTTTATGTACAGGTTGACTGTTTGTACATGTTGTCTGTTTGTAAATGTTGTCAGTTTGCACAGGTTGTCTGTTAGTACATGTTGTCTGATTGAAAATGTTGTCTGTTTGTACATGCTGTCTGTTTGTACATGTTGTCTGTTTGTACACGTTGTCTGTATGTACATGTTGTCTGTTTGTACATGCTAACTGTTTATACATGTTGTTTCTACAAATTATGTCGTGGACTCATAAATTCGTGGATTATTGGGAAAAAAATAAAAACGTTAGAATTTTCTCTTTTTGCTTCCAGTCGAATTTTTTTCTGTTTGTATTAAGGCTATGTTCACAGGAATTAACACTAATGACAAGAATACATGCTGTGTTTTTATAACGCTGTCGCATTAATATCAAACCACAAATGTATATATCCTGGCGTGTAATCAATGTCAGAAACAATTGTTTTCAGTGGATAAACATTGTGTGCTGTTTGTACCGCATCATTGTCTGACCATGTGTGTAAACAGGTGTGTAAACAAGATCTGCATTATTAATAATTATTGTGAACCTGTAGTCGGATAGACACGGATCCAATCTTCAATCGACAGGATGGTCCGATCAAGCCTAGTGTCCACAGTGTCGCTAACGACTGCGATCCCATCATACTTAGCATCACAATGGGTACTTACCCTTTGTTATGTTTAATAATATATAATTATATATCGTTACCAATTTAGCGTATCCATGTCGAGCCTCAGACTGACTCCCGACTAATTACGGGGCTTCTGTCATTACCGGTGGACGTTTCCGGTGTCGGCAAAGATTACTTGGTCAAATTTAAAAATTACTTTAGTAAGTAGTTCATATTTCGTTGTGTTTTTAAATTCGTGGATTTGCTCATCCACGAAAACAACGAAAATTGGACCCCCACGAAATAAAATGAATCCACAGTATATGTAAATATTGTCTGTTTGTACATGCTGTCTGTTTGTACATGTTGTCTGCTTGTACTGGTTGTCTGTTTGTACATATTGTCTGTTTGTAAATGTTTTCTTTTTGTACATGTTTTCAGTTTGTACATGCTGTCTGTTTGTACAATCTGTCTCTAAATGACACTGGTTATTGACTGGAGGGGCCTTCCGTATATTGTTCGGTAAGATGTCACCAGGTACTGCAAGGAGACCCGTCTAAAATGACACTGGTTATTGACTAGAGGTGCCTCCCGTATATTGTTCGGTACGATGTCACCAGCTACTGCAAGGAGACCCCGTCTAAAATGACACTGGTTATTGACCGGAATGGGTCTCCCGTATATTGTTCGGTATGATGTCACCAGCTACTGCAAGGAGACCCCGTCTAAAATGACATTGGTTATTGACTGGAATGGGCCTCCCGTATATTGTTCGGTATGATGTCACCAGCTACTGCAAGGAGACCCCATCTAAAATGACACTGGTTATTGACCGGAATGGACCTCCCGTATATTGTTCAGTATGATGTCACCAGGTACTGCAAGTAGACCCCGTCTAAAATGACACTAGTTATTGACTAGAGGTGCCTCCCGTATATTGCTCGGTATGAACCACCAAGTACTGCAAGGAGACCCCGTCTAAAATGACACTGGTTATTGACTGGAGGGGCCTTCGTATATTGTTCGGTATGATGTCACCAGGTACTGCAAGGAGACCCCGTCTAAAATGACACTGGTTATTGACTAGAGGTGCCTCCCGTATATTGCTCGGTATGAACCACCAAGTACTGCAAGGAGACCCCGTCTAAAATGACACTGGTTATTGACTGGAGGGTCCTCCCGTATGTTGTTCGGTATGAACCACCAGGTACTGCAAGGAGACCCCGTCTAATATGACACTGGTTATTGACCGGAATTGGCCTCCAGTATATTGTTCGGTATGATGTCACCAGCTACTGCAAGGAGACCCGTCTAAAATGACATTGGTTATTGACTGGAATGGGCCTCCCGTATATTGTTCGGTATGATGTCACCAGGTACTGCAAGGAGACCCCGTCTAAAATGACACTGGTTGTTGACTAGAGGTGCCTCCCGTATATTGTTCGGTATGAACTACCACCAGACTGCAAAGAGACGTCGTCTAAAATGACACTGGTTATAAATAGAAGGGGCCTCCCGTATGTTGTTCGGTATGATGTCACCAGCTACCAGATGCGTATTGTACATAATGTGTTACTAACCTCACATCTCGCTGACCAGACCAGATAACACATATGTAGAAACACCATTTTACACTTGTTTGATTTCAGATGTTAAAAGACCGGGTCTATCATGGCCGGTATCAGTCACCTGGTTTAGTTCCCTGAAATGGTTTCAGCTAAACTCAAGAACAATTATTAAAAAAGCCCCGCCCATCTGTCATTTGCTCTACATAAGATGTCCTGTGTGTACAAAATGGAATCACTCAGACCTAATGTAAAGAGGACGCAGACATTTCTATAGAAGATGACGGACGGATGTTAGTAAATGCGTACTATTTCCCGATTGCGTCACACCATTTACACAAAATTGATTCCACTTCACACAAAGATGCTTCAGACCGAATTGGGACAGAATCCTACAGAAGAAGTTTAGATAATTTAATCGATTTCTCCTCATATGTTCCACATCTCCCGAATCAGGGGGTTGAAACGCACTGTTTATACAAAACGGATTTTTCTTTACCCAATGATTCTCCAGACTAAATTAGAACAGAATGCAGGCATTCCTATTGAAGAAGAAGGCTTCCAAAGAATTCGCTTCTCTTTGAGGGTGTTTGGTGTCGGGCTATTGTTCTGATCCAGTGGTATAATACAAAATTAAATCTCCTTCACCCATGATGATTCTGAATTAATTTCTTCGAAAATCTGCTTATTCGTTCATTACTAGTAGCGAGCGATAAGGGTGAAAAAAAAAACGGATAGTAAACGCAGGATTGATGTCTGACGCTGCGTCATGATATAAACTCAATCGTCCTTCGGACCTGGTGAGCTAAAATTGAAGAGCTTTGAGAGACTAACTTACAAAGAGACAGAAAAAGAGAAGATGAAATTGACTTTTCACACAATACTGAGTCTACGCTCTGTATAAGAAGTTCTATATACAAACCGTTGGGTTAGAATGACATGTACATAATTAAATTTAAAGATTCTGATATTGATCTTTGTATTGGTTTGACGTCATTTTTTTCTTGTCAACGATATATACAGGTGTACCTTATATAGAGATACATGATCATATATATATATATAGTTAAAGTAAAGGTACTCCCCCTACATTATTTTTAATGCTGCAAAATGACAAAGCCTTGATGGGTTGGGCTATTTTTTAAAGACTACGAACACTTAATGCTTATATCGTATTTTTGCGCTGTGCAATTTTGATGAAAATACTCACAATGTACTTTCTGAACTATTCGTGAATTTCATTTTTTGTGATTTTATCATTTCCAAAATTTGAAAGGCCCCATTTTGAATACTTCAGAATTGAAATATTTGCATTTATACGCGTCTAACTGACCAGTAAAACTACAAAAGAGATTTTCACACTCACTAGTATCTAATTATCATAGAAGCATAGACATTGACAAGTTGTGAGTTTAGACATGTAAAACCTGTTCCGCTTGTATGGAGAAGGAGCAGATTTATACAAAGGAAGTGATATACACCTCCTCCCTCTCCCTCACCCCCCGCCTCCCCCCCCCCCCCCCCCAACACACACACATACATATACACACACAACCACACCACACACACACACACACACACACACACCCAAACACACACATACCATCACCCTCAAACACACACACAAACATACACATCTCTCTCTTTCTCTCTCTGTCTCTCTCTCTATCTCTCTGTCTCTCTCTCCCTCTCCCCCCCTGTCTCTCTCTCTTTCTCTCTGTCTGTCTCTCTATCTCTCCCCCCCCCCTCTCTCTCTCTCTCTCTCTCTCTCTCTCTCTCTCTCTCTCTCTCTCTCTCTCTCTCTCTCTCTCTCTCTGTGGGCTTGTGTATGTAGGTGAGTGTACATGTGTGTGGAAGGTTCGTATGGAGAGTTATTTATGTTAATGTTTATGATGATGATGATGATGATGATGATGATGAATTAATGTAAGTGGCGTTCACATCAAATCAGTTGTTTCCATCCTTAAAGGCGCATTCTTTTCATGTTTAAGGTCACATCTTTCAAGGTTCTTAGACTTACACAAGTCTGAAATCAAATAACCTAGAAATTCGCAAATATCACCCAAATCATTACTATTTACACAACAATCTACTTACTGCCAGATTCAAAATAATGTTCTCGACAACATATTAAACCTTGGGTTAACAAGAATGCTACTTAAGGTCCATTGTAATATACGCGAAATTAAAGTTGATTGATCAAGCAATATTCATGCTGTAGACAATCGCTGGAATTTGATTATAAACAAGTGATTTGATGTTCCTCAATAGACTACTGAAATACTTAGGTTTAGAATAACAAGCGAGAGTGTTAATAATACTGATTGTATATGAAGGCCTGCTATGATAATTATTGGATATTGAAACCACTTTGTACTTCCTGTATCGAAGCTTGCTCGACTACACACCTGTAATTCATTAACACGATTCTATTTCGATATCATATCAAACGAACGCATTGAGCATCGGCAATATGAAAATCATTGGATATTAAATAACTATAAATACCTGTTTTTATTGAAACGATCAACACAACACATATTTAATTCACTAACAGGATTCTATTTCTTTCATATATCACACGTGTCAGATAATAGTTGGAGAATAAACAGCAACTTAACTTACGTGAAAATGAAATTAAGACCTGCTAGAAATCAGGACAAATCACAGGGTTTCGTGAGGTGCGTTTTTATGAAAATGATGGGGAAGTTGTATATATACCATATGACATAATCGGGAAAAAATCTATATCCATATGCAAAGTTGCACTTTGTGTTCGGATTATGATCCTGTTGTTATAATGTTTCAATATTTGTGGTTTTCAAAGTCCTAATGACTAAAGTGAAAAAAAATAACTTTCATACAAATGTTTCTTGTTTTTCCTAGTTTCATATTTTTCATTAAAACTTTGTAGTGTCATAGTAACCATGAAAAACAAATCCATCATAATTAAGAATTATAATACATTATAAGTTATAAGTTGACACCGCACCTTGTAGTAACTGGTGGCTACCTACAAACAACATACAAACGCTCAGCCTCCTGTCGTCTAGCGAAAGTAGGGCAAAGGGTACAACCATCCAGCACAGATTGGTCAATTTTATAGCTTTTTGAGAAACACAAGCCGTTAGGGTTAGGTAAGGAGCGTCAAAAATCAAAATAAAATGCTAAAGGTATGTTTAATAGTTTAAAATCTGCATACTATAGAAGAAATATAGTAATCGTATTGTTATCTGAAAAAAACTAATTGTGGATGCTTTTAAAATAGCGATTTGAAATATCGCGGCATTATTTACGCAGAAAATTGCTGCTAGAGAGTTCTAACTCTTTTCGATATTTCAGCCAATGAGAGGGACAGGATCAGTAAATTTTGTCTGAAAGGCCGTCGCAATAGACTATACGTACTGAGTACGTTTAGCCTAAAAATAAAGGCAAATTAGAAACTAGCGACCAAATGAATAAATGTCTTTAGTGATGTGATAAAGGTTATATAAGTGATAAAATTTAAAGATGATTTTAAAAATGCAAAAAAAAAAAAAAAAAAAAACTGAATTACGCTCCGTTGTAAAACTAGGTATTGATACGTACTGGAACCGAGAGCATTATTGACCATGATGCCGTGTCACATTTAACTGATTTCTGCACACTGACAAACAGTGTAGTTGATTCATTGGGTATAACTGACGATAGACAAATTTACAATATTCGGTTTTCAATTTAAAACAAAAACATTGAAATGATACCTTGTCAAATATTAATATCTCCAACCTGAACCTGATATGTACGTTTGCTTTTGCAGAGGATAAAAATTGTCATCACCAAGGTAATGACACGGAACTTAGGATAAACAATGTTTAAACAACAGTAATAGCAATGACATTGATTATTGTTCCTCGTGTTCACTATATAGGAACCATAGGCAGTATGTATAATGCTGTGTCGTTAGATTAAATAACAAGTACATATACTGTCGAAAAACCTTTTAATAAATTGCCATCCCTATCCGTACATATATATATCCTTATGTTAAAATTTACAAGGAAATTATAAAGCGCAAAACACCTTCAACTTGTAAATAGAAATTACCAAGTACAGAAATATAGATATAAAATGAAGTGTTTCTTCATTTTTATGCGGCAGTGAAAAACAGTAGCTAAATATATATCCCATGTTGACTTAGAAGATATGTAGATAACTGCTGCTTTTCATTTCGCTATGAACAGGAAAAAAGATCCATTCAAGAAATATGTTTACATTATAGAATTGTAGAACGAGTTAATAAAAAACGCAACGATTATTCTGTTCATTTCACATTTCAATCGTCATATTTGACAAGAAACAGAATAATGGAACAGCTGGGTGATCAACCCAATGCACAACCTCACTACTTTTGAAATATTCCAATGTTATAACCATTTAATTTTTTTTTTTAAATACCGAAAGCTGCAATTAAATTACTGGTATGAAACCATGGTAATCCCTGTGTTCAATGAAAGATCCGCCTGAATTTTAATGCACTTTCAGCTCCTCTTTTATTATATTTAAAAACAATCTTGTGATATGTTTAGAGTTGATCACTGAAAGTTTCCATCACATGTATATATGATGTGTATAGTATGAAATATGCCTACACATATTGTAGAATAATACTTAAATCAAAGTACTGAAAGTACTGAGAGGCTAAATGTATTGAAAAATGCTCACAAATAACCGCAAAGCTATATTACTTTCCCCATACTTCTACACTTTGGAGTGCAAATATTACTAAAATAAGAAAACCAGAGGCTATTTTTCTTAATTTTAAGCGATTTTATATCTTCTTTAATTCTTATTTCAAATTTGACGACAATCATGTGAACAAATCAAAATAGGTAAAAAAAATTAATAATAATAAAATAACAAAATACGCACAACCATATATCTATCGCTAACAAGCCAAATGATAGATATCTCTATAATGAAGTTGACTAAAGACCCAAGATGTTGCAATTACTATCCTATCAATATGGGGATTTAGACAAACCGAAGGGACTTTATTTTATATACTTATTTCTTTATTTTAAGTGTATTGCAAAGTAATAGTCCTTACTTATTATAATTACAGTAGTTGTAGTTGAGGAAAGAAGATAAGGTGTACACAGCATTTCAGATAGATAAAAGTGCAAGTAATTACATTAAATGTATTTACATGCCTATTTTCCTTGAAGTATCATGGTAAGACTTTTCTTCCAGTAATTATATCTATAAAGACATAGTTCTATGAGATTAAACCAGACTTCCGTATATATACAAAATTTACAATATTTTCACTATAGCTACTACTTTTTCTGATATCCAATGCATTAGATAATGTCACCATGACACGCAAAATGAATAAATATGGAAATATTTCGTTCTAGTTAATTAATAATTATAAACATGTTAATATTTTGGGGTTTTTTATACGCACTTTATTTGAAGGAATATATTTATTTCAAAGAACTTTGATACACATTAACAAATCTTGAGAAATCAGCACAATCAACCTTCATCAAATAAAACTGCAAGACAAAAAAAAAAAAAGTTATAACAAAGTCAACATCATGATCAGTACAGTATTAAAAATAAATCATTCATAAATCATGAGCACCAAATGTACCTTGCCTACGAAGCGCAAACTTTTTATCTTCAAAAACTTGAAGATGTGTCATGGCGGTGGGTGTGAAAAACTTGAAAAAGTGTCATATCGGCGGGTGTGCGCGTGGGACGAACAGTCCGATTTTGTGACGTCTAATGAGGTAAAGTGATGTTATATATTAAGACGATCTCGCTACAACGACAAGGATTAAAGCAAAATTTATGTTCTCTTTGTAAGTTTTGTTTGTCTATAAGTGCTGTTAGTTGATAATTCAAACCAAGCCCCTAGACTAGCTTCTTACCATGGCGCCAACTCGCACGTACAGTGTTCTGTACGCTTACGTCACGTCGAGAAGGATTCATAAGCCACGCCATACAGTAAATACACTGTAAATCAAGTCATGCAGTTACAATAAACTTTGAAGATACAAGAAACCATATTTTTCCTGACTTACGGTAAATATGGTTGTTTTCTAGGAATATTCAGCAGGCGATCAGAATCACATCAGTTCGATCTTCTTCAGCAGCAGAGGTCGGGGATGTCCGTGAGCAAATTCCGTAAGATATATTGTTCAAAATTTATCAATAGTTCAACCACACTGTTCTTCTGTTTTAACAATATAGTAATTGTATTGTTATTAAAAAAAATAAACTAATTGTGGATGCTTTTAAAATAGCGATTTGAAATATCGTGGCATTATTTAGGCAGAAAATTGATGCTAAAGAGTTCTAACTCTTTTCGATATTTCAGCCAATGAGAAGGCTGAGTACGTTTAGCCAAAAAACACTTCGAGAAAATGATATAAAACGTTCTATTTTTCAATAGTATGTTAAAAAACGAAGACTTTCTGTTAATTACTAAAATCAAAAGTCACTGCAATCATTTTTTATTGATACCTAAAGAAATAAGGAATGTAAACAGTGCGTCTTGATCTAATTGATACATTAACGCTCGTAACCCTGAAACTGCTCATGCGTATAAGCATAGAAAGAATAAAAATGGCGGACGCAAACACGAAAGGGCGTCTGGGACCTAAAAGTTACCTTAGAGAAAGTGCCAGAAAGGAGTCAGACAGACAAGAGGACAGGCAAGAATTTATCTTAGACAGGATATCGATAGATGGCGAAAGATGAAGGAGGATCTTGGACTGAATACAGATTCTGACTTTGCGAAGCTGCTGCTTGACTGGTTAGCTTAACGTTAGCCCTATAATTATAACGTATCCGTCTGTCATTAATTATGATCCAATATCCAGTGTTTGACGCATGGATATGTTATGAACAACACTCATATAAGTGTTATCTGATAAATGTTGAATGAAAATAGTCGTGTTATTCGCCTGAATTTACTATCGACAACATGTGTTGGTTGTTGACTGCAAGGTGGGGCCCAATTGGAGATATTTGTTCAAAATGTAAAATTAAGACGGTAATGGTGTTAACATAATTTCAACCGTTTGACGAGTTGGAATTAGGATGAAATTATTTTATCTGTGGTATGAGTCGCCAATAGGGGGCGCTATGTTTATGATTTGCACGTGCAAATCAAGACTAGGGCCGTACTGTCGCGTGTTACCTGTACGTGTCATTCAGGCGGCACAGGTAGGGGCGCACGGAGGTGGAGATTTTTTTAATTTTTTTGCGGTAAAATGTAAAAGAAGTTCATCTGTGCGGGGTTTCTGTTGCGGTAAAATGTAATAGTTATTCATGAAAGGAGTGACATATATATATATACATTGTATATTGTGTATTTGTAACAGATTAGTGTATGATTTACATGATTTACATGTTTGTTTAATAAATCAGTCGCGATGCCTCTGTCGCCGTGAAACACATTTTAGTATTTTGTGTTGTTTATCATATTGGATGATGAAATAGAGAGCTGTGATAATAACGACCGTGATGATAAGCATAACTTTAATAATAAACACATAGACACATGTTGAATGGTAAAAATATATATTAGTGTGTACAGATAAAGTATCAATTCCTGTGCATTTCTTCACAATGAATTTTTTCTTTTCCGATTGTAATTAACCCATTTGGGGCCCAACTAGTATAGCGCCCGCGATTGACAACGAAAATTCTCGCACGCCAAAACAAAACGAATTACCGAGATTGATTGTTAGAAATTATATATTATAACACTTCAGAATCATTTACTGCAAACAAGAATTATTAGGAAGGCGCAAAAGCAAGTGTCATACATAAGACATGTGCGTTTGTTTACACTTCCCTCGTAATCCATTTTGTCTCGGCGGCGGAAGTACATGACTTTGTCAAGTGACAAGCCATGGGAGCCACTCGGCTTTCTTCGTGATAAACCGAGCGTGAACATGTTTATAAACAATAGCTAGGATAAACAATGTCCCGATGCCGAAAATAGGTACAAAAACAACAAATTTGACGTTATAGGCGCGTGTATCGCTTTATTGTGGATATAGGTTATTATTCATAAGCCGAATTCTTCATTTCTCGATGTTGAAATCTAAGGTAATAGTCATTTCAATGTAATATTATAACAAACATAAACATAAGCCCAGGATATTTCACAGATAACTTTCCTTCCACAATGTAAGTAGCAAATGTTTATATAGCAGTTTATGAAACGCAGACTCACTGATATCTCGACCTGTTGCTATTTGTTTTGATTCTAGTGAAGCGATATGCAAAACATGTTTAAACATTTCGTTTTATCGGGTTATGACATAGCTATATCAATGTTTTATCGTAATATTTTGTCAACAAATCCCCATGGTATTAGTTAAACAGTCACTTTATTTAAAGCTAAACCAAATTCCGTATTCCGATCAAGTTTACTTTCACTTAATTGATGATGTCCAACGCATTAGACAGGAAAATCTAAGACAAATATATATTCCATAAATCATACGTTACGTACAAATGGGTTTAAGGCTTATACTGTAACATTTAAAGTTCAACAGACGATGAGGACTAAAGGAATACATGGTATAAATTATCTCTTGATAGAAGTTGAACGGAATAATTATATTCTTGATACAAAATGAATAGAGTAGGACTCGTGGTGTATTCGGTTGCTACCTTTTTACTATAGTTGCATAAATCACTCTTCTTATATTAACAATGTACATATATCCTGGATTACTATGGTTACAAGGAAAGACTGGGAGGGACATTCTTGTACAACGTTATCGAGGTTGGAAAGAACAAGATCTATTCATTACTTCATGTACGGAAATGATCACATGCTTGTTCAGGGTCGACACAAAATCCAAAATGGTCAATTTCCATGATGCCATCTCTGGAAACGAGATGCAAAGTAAATACGTTTTAGATGATTTTTTGATGCAACTGCTTTAACTGAAAGTAACAGCCTTTTTGTTATCTTCTATTTCTACAGATCCATAAATTTAAGTACCATAGTGATGCCTAGACTATACCATTACGTTATACACTGACGACAACAGCTGCGAATCTGTATCAATATTTCAGTATCATTTTCGCTATTTGGTTTTGCTCACCACCTAAAATTGCAAACTAAATTTTATCTATCATTATGCTTCAGAACACATGTACAAGTTTTACGTCTCTGGAGGTTATACGTCCCTAGTAAGATGATGGCGGAAGTCACTAATAGACATCGCCCCCTGGTCCCCAGGCAACCCGAGTCACAGTCATTGACGCTGTATCGTACTGACATAGACAGGCAGCGGCGTAGATAACTTTTTTTTTCTCGTTTATTTATCTATTTATTTGATAATTTGTCTGGTTCACTTTTCGCGATTTGTTTTATATTTTGCGTTGAAATGTTCCGGAACTTCCAAGGCTGCCAGTTTAATTTTATAATACCAGACACACTTCCCGTCGGAAGTTGAAAAGTGCTAAAATTTCGAGATGTCGAAAAAGATCGAAAAGTGTTCCGAAAAATATACGTAATGTTGACGCCGTCGCGTCTTCGTCAAACACAGGTCAGACCCAGTCAAACTCCAACATCATGATCTGACAGAAGGACCCGGTGTTGATCTAGGTATATGTAAAGTAGAAAGTGATCAAGTAAAGAAGAAAGTTTTTTCGGAGTCCTGGGAGCAGTGGCTCAGCTTTCCATTTCCACAAAGGTATTGATTATTCGCAAATGCGAGTTTTAGCGATCAGATGGTCCCGGGTTCAAGCACGGTCTGGCCGCTCTTTCCCCATTTAAATAGTAGAATCTATTCCAAAATAACTGTAAATTATATATGGCCGGCCTTGATACATGTATACATCGCAAAGAAATAAATCGCCAACCAACAGAGACGCGTTACAAGTGTATATAACTAATATCTTTTCATCGATATTGTAGTATTGCTCAAAATGTTCACAATCACAGTCATTTCGATAGTTTTGGACTAGAAAGAAATGTTGTAGAAAGCTGACATTTGAACAAATTTGAAAAAAATAATTTTCACTATGGTAAGCCCCATTGACTTTCTCGAAAAATACGTCATCGCAGCAGAGGCATATATGATCTTTGCTCTAAAGTTTTGTTAGATAAATCCTTAGCACATAATCAGCATTATGGCCTAATATCAAGTTTGTTGGGCATCTCTAAGTTGTCTTTTCTAAAACCAATGAAATATCAGTGACAAATCATTAAAAGAGCAATACTATAGAAATATTACAAATAGGAAGCAAAATGCGCTTACACATGCTACACTAAAAACACATAGTGTTTATACGTGATTGTTTTTTGTGTACTGTGCCTCATATCGGTATATGTTTGCGGTTGAAATGTAATATACCCCTGTCTTCTACATTTTGTTTCAAATAACCAATTATTCAAATAATACCTGAGTTATTTTTTTTTGCTGCATCCTCCGAGTTAGGAACTTTCAGAAAATACCAAAATTTTAATGTTAGGTTAAATATATCTCTCGCTTGAATTAAATGTTTATTTGAATTTTGTTCTGCCAGAACGAAATTTTAAAAGCCTTAGCATCGGTGTTGTTGTTCGTTGTTTTCCCTGATGATTAATCGGAACACCACAATATAATGGGATAAATAGTTCTGAAATGTCTAAATACAGGGGATATAGGTAAATAAAATCACGCTGATGCGATTTGGATTTACCCCTTCAACAGTATTCATACCCCTTTAAGAGATTAAGCAGTCTGGCCATCTGCAATCTCAACTCAATGACATGCAGTTATGTTACATTACCTTAAGACACTGTTTCTGTTTATCCAAGGATATTTTTTTACTTTTTTTTCTACTAACCTATAATAAAAAGTATCAATGATTATATAAATTCATTAAGGATCATGGAAAGGAAAACACAATAATATATGTATAACTTATATGTATATTGTAACAATATACAATTTCCTAATACTTGTACAGTTTCTCAGTTAAAAAAGCAATGCTCCTTATGTGCACCTTTTAAAAAATACTAAGATTTCAATATATAAAATAGAAATAGTGAATTTTGATTTTAAATTCAGGAAAAAAAAATATAAAAAAACTTTATGTAATTTGAAAAGGTCTTTACGTGCGAGTTAAAACTAGAATTCAGCAGAAAAGTCAGTTCAACTACATAGAATCCCTCTGTTGAAGCATATATGGTTTATGATATAATATATACCACTTCCGTGCTATATATGCAAATTCAAAACCATTTTTTAAATAGATGATTTACACTAGTGGACTGGCTATATACATTTATATGTAAATAGAAATCGTTCAAAATTCTACATGCCACTTGTGCATGGTCATATCGAGGTAATAAACTACACGTGTAGTTTGATAAATTTCATACAACATGCTACATAGTCACTAGTGTAAGATTCTATTTATCACATACCACGTATCAATGAGGAAATAAGCTATTCTCTAATGGGTTTCGACTCCGTTGGTTATAGCCGAACAGATTGATATATACCAGTGTCTTTCTATTTCAGAAAAATACATGGTCGCGAGAGAAGATTCAACTACACCTGGTTGAAGGAACATCCATGAATGCGCTTTTCCGTCTCTAAGGATTCAGTTTATTGCGTGCACTGCGTCATATTTGGAGACAAGTCTGGGAAGGAGAGACCATGCATATCTCTTGTAGATGACTGGATCAACCTTTCCACTTACGTCAAGCGCCATGAAGCAGAGAACTCACCTCATCATGGCTGTCAGATTTTGGCGGATCATTTTCTTGATATAATGACTGGAAAGGATGACTCAATTGCATCAAAGCTCGATTCTTCGCGCAAAGCAGATGTCATCAGAAACAGACACATATTGAAAAGGATAATTGAGGTGTTATTGTTGTGTGGCCGGCAAAATATTGCAATCAGGGGGCACACTGAAGAAAAGAGCAATTTTGGGCAATTTTGAATGCTGTGTGTGCAGATGATATTGCCGTCCAAGGTCACATCTCCAACCCTAATGTGCAATTTAAAGTACACATCTCCAGATATACAGAACGAATTAATTGAAATACTGGGGTCTCGTGTCACCAAAGCAATCACACTTCGAATTAAAAAGTCACCGTACATGTGTGTGAAAGAAGACTTTCTGTGTTTTATACATGTTAAGAGTATTACGGGTGAGGACTTGGCCCTTAAAATTATACAAGTTCTCCGGAACTTTGGCCTGGACATTGCAAAATTAAGGGCTCAGGGGTATGATGGGGCATCGAACATGTCAGGAAAATTTCGCGGTGTACAGGCAATTATAAGACAAACAGCTCCGCATGCCAGCTATTTGCATTGCAAGTCACACCAGTTAAATCTTGCCCTTGTTCATTCCTCTTCCCAGGACCACCATGGGAACAGTGCAGGATATCGCACGGTGACCAAAATGCCAAGGATCAAATGGAGTCTCGGACCAAACTGAGAACACTGTGCGAAACGAGATGGTCAAGTCGTGCTGACGCCTTACATACGTTCAAGGCTGCATTCACTGTTATTGTTAGTAGCTTCGAGGCGTTTAAGAACGCAGGTGGAAGATTGGCAGCGATTTTGAGGTTTGAGTATATCATTGGGCTGGTCGTTACTGAACACATCCTCTGCGGAACTGTTGCGCTTTCCAACCATCTACAGTCAATAGACTACGACCTCATAGAAGCCGCTACTGAAATCAGGACTGTTATAAGTACGCTCAGGAATGAACGAGCGGATGATGATGTTTGGAATGAGCTGTTTGACCAGGCTATCAGCATAGCTGCAGACTACGGTATTCAACCTTGCGTTCCGAGACAAACTGGACTACAGCAGCAACGTGCAAACTATCAGATACCCGACTCAAGGCAATATTGGAAAGTTAGTCTGTACTTCGTTTATCTTGACCACTTGATTTCAGAGCTGAAGACACGGCTATTGGTAAGCGAAGGTAGATTCAAAGCAGAGGCGCTCTTTCCACGTAATCTTCAGCAACTCACTGACGATGTCGTCAACTCAGTGTTTGGTGCATTTGAAGTAGATCTGTCCGACAAGATCTGTTACTGGACGGAAATTCGGCGATGGAGAACCAGATGTGAAGCCATTCCGCTAAAGGACCGACCAAGAGGTCTCTGCGGAATACTGGATCGGACAAGTCGAGATCTATACCCAAACATAAGAAATATCTTGAGTATGCTTCTCTCCATGCCGACCTCGACTGCATCAGCCGAACGATCTTTCAGCTCGATGAGACGAATCAAGACCTACCTCCGGACAACAATGACGACGAAACGGCTGTCTGCTCTTGCTGTCCTCCATAATCATCGGGACTCTCAGATTGACATAGATTCTGTCATTGATCAGTTCGCAGCAGCAAAGTCAAGAAAGTTGCAATTTGTTTAAACCAATATAACGAGGATTAGAATGTCTTTGTAATCCTCGGTATATTGGTTTTAACGAATTGCATATATGTGGTAGATAACCACTTTAAAATTTTTCGTGACTTTTTGATGTTTCATGGTACATGATCAACCTTCCCTTGAACCTACGTTTTAAAAAGATTGAAATCTTAAAGATTTTGTGTTGTGTTTCTTTTATTCCATAGTTTTGATCGTAATGTTGTTAAATGTGAAAAGTGATATTAAACTCTTTATAATATGCACTGGCATTTAAAGAATGCCGAATGATTACAATGCTGTAATAAAAAAAACCGTCAGCTTCTGGGGGGCTTCGCCCCTGGATTCTGAGCAGGAGGCTACTGCACCCTGCACCCCCAAGCATGCAACTCAATCTAGGCCTCGCTACGCTACTGACAGGCTTAAACAGAGTGGGTTGTGCGGAAAGTAATTTGTGGGTATTGAATTTGAAATCTAGTCAAATGCATCGCTCTTCTCTATAATTCATTTGGTATCTGATAAACCAATCAGGCAATACGTAAAGGTGTTCCTGTCCCTTTATAAAAGACGGCATGTTTGCAATATATGGTTTTAAAATAGCTCATTTAATTTGACAAATATTTAAGGCTTAGTTACCGGGCGACTTTTTTTTATGTATATACACAAATATTTTTCATTATTTCATATTTTCCCAAATGAATATCATTAGAATTATGGATGATCTGATTGTACATCAACGTCATTTGATTTATGATAAATATTTCTTTATCTGAGGATATCATAAAGTTATTTTTTTCTTCATTTTTCATCTGTATTGGTTCATCACGTCAAGCAACGCCATGTCAGGCAAGCTCTTAGGTAGTTATTTGTAAAGAAATAATCCTTCATTACATCAAAATATTTATGTAATTAGCTGTTAAGGAATTACTTAAAAGCTTGAGAGTTTTTTTTTTAATTACTCGCATTCATTCAGTTTGCATATCGGGTTTCTTTTTATTCCAGAATGAAACTGATACATCTTCCTATCAAATTATATATACAAATTTAAAATAACAGTTCAGTCAACCAATAAATGAAACGGTAGCATGAGTAGTTCTGTATCTAATGTTTCTAGTGACCATGGTTGCTAAAACGTGGGAGGTGACCGACCGAAATGCAAAATTGTTCAAAATCAATGATAAAAAGCAAATGTGCTAATCACATAATTTAATAACACAATTTTAAAATCTTTTTCTAATACCATATCTACATTAATCAATATTATGAACTATATATATATGTGAATGTTTATATATTTCCTGTTCTGTTCAAATACCTTTTCATAATAATACGTTATTGTCATGTAATATACCGAAGAGTGCCATAAGTTTGCTTAATGAATAAGGTAACCAGATAGAACACTGGGTAAGTTATATACAACATATTAACAAGGAGTAAAGAATATCCAATATGGTCACATCACTGTGTAAGGGTTAGCAGACATTTGAATAAGACGAGAAATCTCGAAAGAGTAATTAAAAATAAAGAAATGGATAGTGTGGATGTAGGAGACTCTTGAATGTCGACCCCTGACGACAGTTTCAACCCAGAAGTTAAAACAATGTTACGGTCATTCCCTGACGACAGTTTCAACCAGAAGTTAAGGCAATGTTACGATCATCCCCTGAAGACAGTTTCAACCAGAAGTTAAGGCAATGTTACGATCATCCCCTGAAGACAGTCAGAAGTTAAACAATGAAACGCATTAAGACAAAATACGGTGCTCATGTGTGACTTAATTAGTAATTAGGGCACTTAATTACCGTGACCTACTTTTCAACAATGGCATAATTTTTTGTCATTTCATGTTTTGAAATATATCATCAAATGACATTTAAGAGAAAAAAACTAAAAAAACCCATTTTAGTTTGATGATTATTATGAATTTGATCCCCCACTCGTCCCCCCTGTAACCTTAGATTAATATCATGTCATTACCGCCTGACCTCAAGGTTTTAAAAGATAAAAAAAGTATTCGTCATGGTCACCAGAAGGCCCAAAATGGCACCGTCCTTAGTATAAAAGGTGCTTTTCGATTGTGGGTTTTTTGTGCAAATTTCAAGATTGCATATGGTTGACAATACTGGTGGAATTTGCAACCCACGGTTTGCATGGTTCAGAAAATACACAGATACCTGACATTGTGTTAGAATTATCAAATATGCACGAAACAAAATTTATTGGATTACGGGACTAGTGCACTACCCCATTTCCTCTTTGTGTCTTTTGTAAAATCTTAAAACCATGCTTTCTCTATTTACTACATTTCTCAAAAGTGTCAGGATTCCTTATAATTTACACTAGTGCTCCCTGCTTAATGTAAACTTACGAAAAAAAAAAAACAAAACCATTTTTCAACTCAAGTTTTATTTGATAGAAGTTTAAAAACAGATAATGCGACAAAATTCTATATTATAAGATGTGCGATAAAGCTAGGTCATACAATTCATTCTTATTTATGGCAAAAGTAAATATTTCTAATAAAAGTTGTGTTTTGGCTAGAATAACTTTATTTATTAAAGAAACGTGAACGCAAAATCATGTTCATTTACAGTAATATTTTGTGCAAATCCATATGACTATCTTATATCAATCCGTAAGGCTTTCGAATAAACTATAGATATTTTATAAAAGCTTTGTTTTCAATTGTTAAATAGATATATCAACAACAACAATACAATGATTACGATTTATTTATAATACAATAATCGTCCAGTTCAGTGAAGATTGACGTTAAATTAACAAACATATGAAAAAGAAAGGGTTTGGGTTTATTAGTTAGTAAGAGTTATTCATTCAATGACAATGAAACTATAAAATCAACTTTACAGATCATTAATGGGGTTCGGTCAGACGTAGTATAAATAACAGCAGATTAATGTGTAGCGATTACAAACAACAACCAAAAGGACTAACCTAGATATTAATTCTAAGTGACAGCTGGAATAAAAGACACTATTTGTAGTGCTACTGATACTTCGAATGTGGAATAACCAATATAAAAAGATGATTATTTAAATAAAACCTTAATATGATGTCATCAGTGTATTGAAATTGATGTTAAACATCTGAAAATCAAAAATAAAAGCGATAATGTTTAACACTTAGGTTCAAAATTTGATTTATATATCATATAATATAAAATTATACTATTGCATAGCTTTTCAGTTTAGAGAAACGGATTGTTTCGGTACTTTTTTTAAGTGAAGAACAATGGAAATACATGTTGCAACGACGTTGATGTATACATTACAAAACACGTTCGAACTGGGCTAACATACCTTTACAGATACCAAAAATGATAATAATATCTGAAGATGAAACATCTCGCGTTCAACAATATTATATTGTGTTGCATACGAATTATATGGTGAGAAATCTTAAACGAAAGACACAGAATCAACTCTTTTATTATGTTATTGATAGTTATCCCAATCAAACTATCAACATATTCCTCATGTCAATTTATAATTATATTTATTGTCAAAATATGTCTTATTGTCTTCATCTTATTTAAATTCAGTATACATATCAAACTGTGTGCCAACGAAAATTTTTAAGAGTTCATTCTGCAAACATTGACTTATTTTGTTTCCGAAATATATATTCTTTTTTCCACCACATGGAGTATAATACATGCTGAAAGTTAATGATCACTAAAACTTACAAGGCCTTCTTTTGTTTGAAGGAGTTTCCAGAAAAAAAAACCGATTAGAAATATTTTCATTGGATATAGAATAAATACAAAACATAACATGTTTAATCATGTTTTATGTGCCTGACCTACATCTAGAATAACTCACAGAAGAAAGAGTAATCCATAAAAATAAGTATGTAATACAATGTATTACCCGATATATGTCATCCAGTCATACATATGTTATATAGATTTGATTATACTGTGCAGAATATGATATATATGTATATCCGATGAAGAAATATTTAATCAAGATATATAAAACTTATGAGCGAACGCATTAGATAGAATTGAAATGAATAAAAATTTAAAATATCAAACAGTGTGACCCCTGTTGTAATGTCACTGAGTTATCCTTGTTGTAATATCACCCTGTGATCCCTGTTGTAATATCACTCTGTGACCCCTGTTGTAATGTCACTGAGTTATCCTTGTTGTAATATCACTATGTGATCCCTGTTGTAATATCACTCTGTGACCCCTGTTGTAATGTCACTCTGTGACCCCTGTTGTAATATCACTCTGTGACCCCTGTTGTAATATCACTCTGTGACCCCTGTTGTAATGTCACTATGTGACCCCTGTTGTAGTGTCACTCCGTGATCCCGATTGTAATATCACTCTGTGACGCCTGTTGTAATATCACTCTGTGATCCCTGTTGTAATGTCACTCTGTGACCCCTGTTGTAATATCACTCTGTGATCCCTGTTGTAATGTCACACTATGACCTCTGTTATAATATCACTGTGACCCCTGTTGTAATGTCACTCCGTGACCCCTGTTGTAATATCACTTTGTGATCCATGTTGTAATATCACTCTGTGATCCCTGTTGTAATATCACTCTGTGACCCCTGTTGTAATATCACATTGTGACCCCTGTTGTAATGTCACACTGTGGCCCCTGTTGTAATATCACTCTGTGACCCCTGTTGTAATATCACTCTGTGACCCCTGTTGTAATGTCACACTGTGGCCCCTGTTGTAATATCACCCTGTGACCCCTGTTGTAATATCACTCTGTGATCCCTGTTGTAATATCACTCTGTGACCCCTGTTGTAATGTCACACCGTGACCCCTGTTGTAATGTCACACCGTGACCCCTGTTGTAATATCACTCTGTGATCCCTGTTGTAATATCACACTGTGACCCCTGTTGTAATGTCACACTGTGACTCCTGTTATAATATTACTCTGTGACCCCTGTAGTAATATCACTCTGTGATCCCTGTTGTAATATCACAATGTGACCCCTGTTGTAATGTCACTGAGTTATCCTTGTTGCAATATCACTCCGTGATGCCTGTTGTAATATCACTCTGTGATCCCTGTTGTAATGTCACACCGTGACCCCTGTTGTAATGTCACACCGTGACCCCTGTTGTAATGTCACACTGTGACTCTTGTTATAATATTACTCTGTGACCCCTGTTGTAATGTCACTATGTGACCCCTGTTGTAATGTCACTCTGTGATCCCTGTTGTGATATCACTCTGTGACCCCTGTTGTAATGTCACACTGTGGCCCCTGTTGTAATATCACCCTGTGACCCCTGTTATAATATCAATGTGATCCCGGTTGTAATATCAGTGTGATCCCTGTTGTAATATCACGGTATAACCCTTTGATGTTGTTGTTGTTATTTTTTTTTGCTATATTATAAACGTAAACACTTATGTTGCCCTATAATACTTTTCTATTATTACAGGTAACGTGGCATACTTGTCGAGTTATGAATTAATTGGCATGAACAGACCCCTGTTGTTATATCACACTGTGGCCCAGTGTGATCTTTGTTGTTATATACAGTGTGATCTTTGTTGTTATATTACAGTGTGATCTGTTGTAATGTCACTCTCTGATCTTTGTTGTTATATACAGTGTATCACTCTGTGATCCCTGTTGTAATGTCACAGTGTGATCTTTGTTGTTATATCACAGTGTGATCTTTGTTGTTATATCACAGTGTGATCTTTGTTGTAATATCACAGTGTGATCCCTGTTGTTATATCACAGTGTGATCTTTGTTGTTATATACAGTGTGATTTTTGTTGTATAACCCTTTGATTACAGTGTGTTGTTGTTATTCACAGTGTGATCTTTTTTTTTTTGCTTTGTTGTTATATATTATAAACGTATCTTTGTTGTTATACACTTATGTTGTTGTTATATCACAGTGTGATCTTTGTTGTTATATCACAGTGTGATCTTTGTTGTTATATTACAGTGTGATCTTTGTTGTTATATCACAGTGTGATCTTTGTTGTTATATCACAGTGTGATCTTTGTTGTTATATTACAGTATGATCTTTGTTGTTATATCACAGTGTGATTTTTGTTGTTATATTACAGTATGATCTTTGTTGTTATATCACAGTGTGATCTTTGTTGTTATATCACAGTGTGATCTTTGTTGTTATATCACAGTGTGATCTTTGTTGTTATATCACAGTGTGACCTTTGTTGTTATATCACAGTGTGATCTTTGTTGTTATATCACAGTGTGATCTTTGTTGTTATATCACAGTGTGATCTTTGTTGTTATATTACAGTGTGATCTTTGTTGTTATATCACAGTGTGATCTTTGTTGTTATATTACAGTGTGATCTTTGTTTTATCACATTGTGATCTTTGTTGTTATATCACAGTGCGATCACAGTGTGATCTTTGTTGTGATATCACAGTGTGATCTTTGTTATTATATCACAGTGTGATCTTTGTTGTTATATCACAATGTATACTTGTTGTGATATCACAATTTATCCTTGTTGTTTTATCACAAATTATCCTTGTTGTCATATCATAGTATCATTGTTGTTAGATCATAGTGTATCCTTGTTATATCACAATGTATACTTGTTGTTATACCACAATGTATCCTTGTAGTTATACCACAGTGCATCCTTGTTGTTATACCACAATGTATCCTTGTTGCTATATCACGGTGTATCCTTGTTGCTATATCACAGTGTATTAGTTAATTGTCAGGGAACCAGACAGACCAGTACCAGCCAGACGCCACCCGCCCCCCACCTTTGATCCATTTCCTCCGGAAGTTACATCTTTTCCCGTTTACCCGCATCTGTTTCAAATTCTGTATGATATCCTGCACAGACTGACCTTCATGCTGTTTAATCGTTGGAAACTGCTCACAGCCATTATAGAGACAAGATATCGGTTTACCTGTTATTGTAAGGAAAAAAGAAGTTAGAAAACCTTGTACATATAGATTGTAGAAAACATATCGTTTTTTTATGATATTATCGTAATACTTAATGTTTATCTAATGTACTGAATAATCTATGTATTTTCGAATCCATTATATACATATAAATTATCATCCGTAAATAAGTTCTGAAATATTCATACTTAAACATTGTCACAAAACAGTCTACTTTTCATGCTGTGCACGAACATATTATGAACATTAATCAGGTACATGTGTAGAGGTTCTGAAAATAACATGCTTTCTGCGTCACGTTTAGCATATTTTATCATATTTAGATAAAAACCTGATCTAATTTTGCTGATGCCGTGTTTTGTGCACAAGAAATACAAATCTAAATGACAAACGAAACTTCCTCAATATTGAATCGATATTGAGGACTTCTACCGACCTCTACAGATAAATTGACAGTTATCAATGAGATTAATGTCTAACGTATCCTCTAATAAAACTGTAATTTTGTTGTTTTATAACTCACCGTCTACAATGACTTCGCAAAGCATTAAACGGCCCATTTTCTTAGAGATCCTCAGATAACGTCCAACGGTATTGTTTGGACAAGGTAGAGTCCTCAATTCACCAGAAGGAACATGAGTCTCAGTGTAGTTGTAACACAGCCTGCCACTCAGGAAATAACTATTTGGTCCAATGTCGGTGGTATCAGAAACTTCTATAACGAAATCTGCTAGGTCCCAAGCTATAGAAAACACATCATAATTAATTAATCAATGTTGTTGTATTAGTAACGAAGTATTAATAACATAATTGTTTTGATTTATTTATTCATTATTCGTTGGTTTATCATATTTATTCTACGCGGAGAGAAACCGTCGAGAAGTATTAATTCTAGATATTAGGACTGCCTGGTTTACGCAATAAAAGGAAAAGGTCGTTTAGTTCTTAGTCACCACCAGAACACAGAGGATCGAATAGCTAAAGATAATTTTGCGGTTCAAAGGAAAAACAAAAGCATATAAATCATAAATATTGGTAAAGTTCCTATGACGATTTGGCACTTGTTTAGAAGAGAGTTGTTTTAAGTATCAACACCCCAAAAATTATCTATGACACCCTGCCTCATTTAATTCTTGTGTTAATTGCCTGCAGTTACAACTTTACGTTCCTTCCTCCACACTTTGACCATTGTTCACCGAAGTGCGTATAAGTTGCAAATTCTTCATTCTGAATAGGTTAATAGATTGTTAAGCCCTTTCAATATTTTTTATGAAACGTTGACCTTAATACTTTATCTTACTAACGTCCTTTTTAAAAATGGTATGGAAAATGTATAAATTTCCGCGGTTATTTGCATAATAAACTTATTAAATTGATAAGAAATATGTTGCTAGATTACCTCTGTCTTTATCATTTAAATTGCTTATCCATGATAACGATATGGACATTCCCTGTTTACAATGGATTCCCAACTTTCAAAAAAATCAAAATAAATGACTTTTTTTTTTTTTTTTTTTTGACTCGACTAGCTGTTTAACCAAAACGTTCATTTCCAAGAAAGGTACAAATATATAATTTGAAATATACTGACACAGAGTTTCAATAATGCAGGTTGATCAAAACCACAATGAATTTTTATGGTAGTCATACTGATCTCATTGAGAAATATTATATTTCATCGTGTTATAAGACACTGAAAGTGTTTACTGTTCGTTATTTTGGTTCCGTTGTTGTGTAGCTGGTTCTCATGTGAGAACGTGACCTTGCTTGCATGATTTACATGGCAGATGTCGTCGATGAAGAAAAATTTGTAATCTGTAAATCTGTAATTTTTCAGGAGTCTAAGCATTTTTAAGCAATATTCAGGTATGACTATGTTTATTTATGTATGAACCATATGTTGTTTTGTTTAAATTTAACATACCTTAGTAATACAGTGTCATATCCCGATGATTAACGTAAGTTTTGTTTTCAATAAAAACGCATAAATATTTCGGTTTTGGCAACTGTAGTCATAGGTTTTGTGTATTAGTGGCAAGATATTCGTTATCCAGTCATTTTCAGAAAATAACCCTTATTTGTAATTATTTATTATTATTGAGGTTTAAGTTATTTCGTTCGTACCAGAGTATATTCTGTTCTGAATGGAGACCTGTTCGATGGTGTAGGTACCTCCAAAATCCACTTGCCACCACGCTACATCTTCTTGTTTTGTATGTGAACATGATCTCTTTGAATATCTGGGATCCAGGTTTCCATCCACAGCTCTCTCTGCGAAGCCATAGTGAGAAGTAGACGACTGTGTGGCCGATTTATTAAAAGCAATGTTAGCCAAGTTGCAAGCATCACCGGATTCTAGATTCAAAGAAATAAATTCTTTAAAAGTTAATGAACAAAACGTTTACGAAAGAACCTCCATAGTTTTAAATATAATATAAACATAAATTTATGATTTAGAAGTTAAATAATTACTTTGAAACATTAGAAATTTCAAAAGATATATTAAAGTTGTCATGTAGTGAATAGAAAATAATTTTGCCATTCTAAACAACAGATGCCAGTGAGACCGTTACAGGCAGTTTGTGTCTTAAAAAACCAAAAATACCAACAAATGTATGTAGTCATAATCCATTTTATATTCAATAAAACTATGATAAATTATGGAAAAAGAAGGATTTAAATATTCCGAAGAAAGAAACCCAAACAATTTTGTTTTGTTTAAAAAGTGTATTGAAAGCAATATCGACATATCATGTCTTTATAACGTAATCAAATTATGATTGAATTTATAAATCTTAGACATAGATGAAATGAATGCAATTTTAACCGATGCACATATGGCTGTCTATATAGACTGTTTGGCATAACCATGCACAACGGTTTGGCAGTTATATAACAGCGTTGACATGTATTAAAACAAAGCCGTATTTTATCAACGTACAAGAATTATTTCCGTTCTAGAATATATTTTTGAAAATGAAACGTGATCCAATTATGATTGAATTGACGATTCTTAGAAATTAATGAGTTTTTGTCAATGTTCAAATGTTTTTCCTCAAAATACATATCTGTTTATGCATATTTCTAGTTGCTTACATTTTAGCTATTATGCACAATAAACGTTCATGCAGTTACTTTTTATACAAATTCAAATAATGTACGGTATTAACGATATTATTCAGGAGAGTAAACTTCGAATGTTTTTTCGAAATGCATTTTCTTTGACCAAAGGGACAAAACAATTTGACTGAAGAAAGTTATATTAGGAAAATAAAAAATGTGGTTTTACCTGTGCCATAGCAACACAGCACTGACCAAACTGACCAACATAAAGCCCACGTCATAAGGAACTTAGAACACACCATCATCATTGGCAGTAAGCTCTGAAGACCCAGTCACAAAGCGACAAACAAAGACTGGCGTCAGTTTTACCACGGTTCAATCATCGAGCATCAAATAAACTTTGTATTGAAACGAATTGTGTGACAAACATTTTCTGTAATTATGTATATACTTTTCACCAGGGAAAACGTGACTGCAAAATCAATTGCCTATAATGTGTTTTAAGCATCACTTGAAATAATACATTCTCAAATTGTCATGTTTTGAATCATTCTATTGATTTGCCATCCCGATGAAACATTTTTTTCTTTGCTTGCTGTCTGATTCGTCGATTGTTTTTATTTTCTCGATGAAAATAATTCTAGTTGCACCCACTTGATAATGATTGGAGGAGTCAATGGCAACACGTCACGTTTCACTGGGTTTGTTGGAACTTCTTTTTTATGACTTGAATATATGTTTATATTCACCTTGTGTGTGAGTCGTTGCCATTCAATGACGTAATGTAAATAAACGGACTGCAACATCATAAAATATCTTACAATGAACACAGGCAATAAACAACGAATATGTAACGAATTTATCATGGAATAAATATGCTATTTTGTGTTTTTAAACATTTCCGTTTGGATGTGACAGGGTCAATCATCATTGAGTTTCGAATGACTGAAATGGCGCGAATGAGCTGTTAATGACGTCATGTCACTCAAGCTGTTATGCCCTAGTTTTATGCTTGTATGAAAGAAAAACCTTTTGGCAAACTGAATAAAAGCTTGAATGATACATACAGATTCTGAAAAAAATAACTAGAATTAAATATTCTGAACCGACAAATCGATAAATCAATAACTTAATACTGTTTTATATATAGATATCCCGTAACTGATAATATTCAAGAGGGCTTAAATTTCGTTATATTAGCGATAAAAAAAGAAATAAAATAACTAGCGAATATTTTTATAGTTAATGGAATTTTCAGAAGATATATTTTATGCCTGCATACATTGGCACCAGTTCATAAATTTGCATGAAACCTGATACTCTTGAACTATCCAAAACCAAGACAACCATGGAATATTAGCCCTTGTAGTTAAATACTTATACAAAAGTCAAGATTATAGTATAAAGTTATTTGTTATAGATATATATTTTAATGAACGGTTCCATGACTGATACTATGACAAAGTCATCTTTCTGGGTGCGACAATTAATACATTACACTACAATATCCATGGCTATCCCCCCTTAGTTTTCTGGAAAATGGAGCAGAAGACGTCGGGAGCAGAAGACACATACTCCTTCTGGAACACCCGGTTTTTATTTCCTTTTTACTTTTTCTTTTTGTCGATATTTTGATCTAGTTTTTTTAATTTGTGTTTGATTAACATGTTGGTATTTTCTTGATATTTTTACTTCATCTTCAGTATCTTTTTTCTCACAGGAATACCTATGCATTTAGCATTTTGCACTGGTCACATGATTTTGTAATTGCTTGTGAAGGATAAACGATTCTCGTATGGAAACTTTCATTATTACTTCTCTACGGCAACATCAGGACGTCGTTTCGATTGTAGGCTAATTCAATGATTTTGCAACAAGATGTCAATTTTATTTCCGGTATCAGGCATTAATAGTATAGTATAGTTTATACAAGAGGAAATTATATAACCACTAGTTTATCAACGGTGCTTTTTTATTGGGAACGGAGCAGTCTACGGATATACATCCAAGATATGTATTGTATTAAATAATTACCAAAGCTATCAAAATTAAATATCCATAATTTAGAACCGAACGTCAGTTTTACATAGATACAATACTAAGCTTGCAATGGGGAAGGCTATCATCACGGAGCTGTCTCATTCGCTGGAATCCTCTGTACATCTTTGTTGAAGCTATATTTTGTAGATACTTGCAAGATTGGGTCTTTACAACCGATATGGTCAATAGTAGAGATATTTAGCTTGTAATAAGAAATAAAAAAAAAATATGTATGATAAAATGATTATGTTATGTACAATTTAAATTTATTCAAATATGATACATAAGTGCTTCAAGGGAAGTAACTCTTAGACACACTGTATAATAAAGACAAATTCATACAAGTTTCATACGGTAGGTATCACATCTTTAACCGTATTCCTTACTGTGATGTATGCTGAAAGTGTGTCAAACTAATAACAATATTGTATTTTGACATGTCGGCAATCATATAACGAAAAATTTTAAGATATATAACAATATTTTGTTTTTATTTTTAACATGAATTACAAAGCTTGTGTTTCGACATTTCGGCAAGAATATCGTTTTGTATCCATTAAAACTTTATCATCAGATTATTTTCATTCTGTAGTGGCCGTGTGCCCATGTTTCACCACCTTTATTCACACCGTATTTTACGTCAAAACTACAGAGGCCGGATTGTGTATGCATGAAAGTTGAGCTTGTCACTTCGGGTGGAATTCATATCGCACATTATGGATTTTGAACGAATAGACATTGTAGATACATGTGACTTAAGTCATGTACTATGGTCCTCCTATTGATTCTATCTGTTTAAATTGTTGATCGTAGACATACATTTTAGGCCTCAATCTGACTAACTCTTCCCACCTACTTCCTCTTAACTTTCCCAGTATATTTTTATCTGTGACGGCATAGCTCGGGTGGTAGGTAGGCTAGCTGGAGAGACCGAACAGGTGTTGGTCTTCGTGAAATGCTTCGAACAAGTCTGAAATATCCGTTATTTTTTACATTAAACTGTCGCTGTCATTAACAGACGGATGTTCTCGTATTTAGATTGCATGTGTTTGTAATGGAAATTAAGCATGATACATTTAGAGAGATTCAGAATACACTGGCCGATATATACGGGTTTATTGAGTACTAATTTAATTTGACTGATTTCGATTCCCAGCAAATCTTTGTTGAATATCTTGAATCTTGGAAATGATGGTTTTTACAAATTTTATTGACAAAATACACATTAACATTACAACACATGTCCCCACACAGGAGGGCTCTCACTCGTCACACTTGCCATCCACACTAACAATATAAACAAACCATAAACTTTACTACTATCTCCATTCCATTCCTTTTATATAAACTGCATTACACGTCACATACATTCGTCTCCCTTTCATCCAAAACTCACACAACCACAAATATGAACAAATACATCTATTCAAACAATAAAAAAGGACATTTTTTATAATATACTACTTAATTAGTTCATATAAATTTCTAATTAGTTCATATACACAAATAAACAATACACTCTGCAGCATACACGTTTACATATACACACAATAATTTCTCGTTACATACAAATACATCAGACAATAACAAACAAGTTTACATACACACCTAACAATTACCTGATTATGTACTTTAGACAATATCATATATGTTAACATTTCATTTTACCTAAAAATCCTACCAAAAATTATGTATGACATTTCTGTTTTACCAACATGTGCAATTGAAGGACTTGATATCATGGTTCATCTTGGGAAATTTCCAGCTTATATGAGAAAAACTAATTACATAAATTGTTCAGGGGATTCCATTTTTGATTAAATTTAAGCAGTCCCTTATTATTGTCTGCCACATTTTTTTCAATTAGGTTTATTTTTTTAATACAGTTTTTAACACCAGTAAAAGATGGTAGTATTTTTCTAAAACGACAGTAATAAATATGATTCTTTATAATCAATATCAAGTAATTGATAATAGCTGGACCTTGTTTGCAGAAGAGTAAAACATCTTCAATATTTAATTGATTACTTATTAATCCGTTATTACTAAACTTATTCACCCAGACCTTCAATTCGTTCCATATGTTGTTTACTTTAATACAATAAAAAAAAAATGTTCTAGTGTTACTGGTTCATTTTCACAGAAGGTACACAAATCACTGTCTACCACATTTATTTTGTGAAGAAAACTATTTGTTATTAAAATTCTATGAATTATTCTAAACTGGAGATTTTGTAAATTTGTATACATTGTCATTTTGAAAATGTTTAAATAAATACATTTCCAAGCAACATATTCACTTAAGTTTTTATTTAATTTTCTATTCCATTTCTCTTCTTTCTCCACAGGATACTGTTTGTTTTTCACTACTAGTGATTTATAGACACATTTAAAATCTCTTTTTTCTATTAATTGCTGTAAATAGTTTATGTTTTCCAAGGTGACCTGTTCTTGTCTTAATCGATTTTATTTATTCCTTGGTATTTTATTAGTCAGTGAAAAATACTGCAAAAAATTAATGTTCCTACATTTATCTTTCATTACATTGAATGATAAAAATTGTAAATTTTCATCCAATAAATCCTTTACTGTTTTGACCCCATTTGTCTCATTTGATTTAAATTGCTTTAATAAATTTAGAGGAATATAATTTAAAAGGTCACCATTAACAAATGCATTTGGGTCAATGTTATCATCTTTATACTCATTCCATGCTAAAACAACATCTCTCCAAAAGGGATTCTTTATATTATCTTATATTTCTTCTATTTTTTCCTTATCCAGGTTCCACATTCTGTCCATTCCATATTTACTGAAGTTGGATTTGGCTAAAGATTGCCAATCTCCTGTCCCTTCATATAACCTTTTAATATATTTAATTTTCAAATATTTCATAAAACTTTCAATATGTACCATCTTTAATCCTCCTTCTTCATAGTCTAAAATCATTGTATTTCTCTTAATTTTTTCTGGCTTGTGTCCCCAAATGAATCTGAAAAACACTGAATTTATTTCACTAATCATCTGTTTGCTAGGATTTGGGAGAGAATAGAATAGATGTATGAGTAGAGGAAGGGCTAATGTTTTAATAACAGTAACTTTCCCTAAAAGTGTAAGATTTCTTCTGGCCCACATTCCCAGAAGTTTACGTATTTTGGAAATGTTTTCTTTATAATTCAACTCAATCATATGTGACAGGTCCAAGGAAAACCGTATTCCAAGTAACTTGAAATCTTGGGATGACCGGTTGAACTGGTATTCTGGACATACAATCTCATCAGAATACTTTTTATTACCAACTCATATTAATCGACATTTTTCAATGTTTAATTTCAGTCCAGAAACTTCATAGAAAATATTGAAATCAGTTATTGCACTTGATAATGATCTAGGAGAGCCATCTAGAAA